>NW_022476132.1:0-72369 GCF_009193645.1 Aspergillus pseudonomiae
TTTTTTTTTTTTTTTTTTTTTTTTTTTTTTTTTTTTTCTTCGAATGAGAAAAGTGAATTAACACTGGAGACTAACGCGGTTTCTGGTTTAGTTCGACCCGGATAAGATTGGTCGACCAACCAGATTTCCAAGAATCTCCTCTTTTTTCTTTCTTTTTCCTTCCCTCTCGGACCTTGCGTGGTTCTGACTAACTCGGGAAGGTCAGGGAGATCGAGAAAAAGGAACGGGGAGAGTGGATGGGGGAAGAGGGGGCGAGGCAGAGAGACAGACAGAGACAGAGGGAGAAAAGGTGTGAAAAGGAAAAAGAATATTCAGGGTCATTCCCCAGAACCAACGGGAATTCCTTGGTAATTTAATCTATCACTGGATCATAAATAACTACTAGTAACGTGTGTAATCCTCAGACGCTGCCTCTGTATAATTATAGCACCCCAGCAGACGGTAATTAACAACTGATCAACACCGACAACGTGGTTGACAGGGCACCAAACGAGTCCACATCCACCTTTCGGTTGGTACCCACGGTCGAAAGCAACCTAAAAAAAGGTCGGTGTTAAGGTACAGTACTTCGTCCCTGTACCCTGAGGCTACCACGACGGAAGTATCCTTTTCCTTCTCCTCAGAACCAAAATCAATTCTAGTAAGATGAGACGACGATGAATCATGTCATATGAAAAGCTCGTGACCGTCCGCTGCCGGTTGGTTATCGTTTCTTCAAGCGCTCTCTCTCTCTCATCATCATTATATTAGATTAATACGTTTCCTATGTATGGCTCTTACCGAATTGGGAAGACGTCGCATTGGGTGACCTCAACCGCAGTCATCGTGCTCAACCGATGACTATCAGACTCTCCTTTATGCGGAGATTCTTTGTACTCGTTGGATGATCAATGATCCATCTATCTATCAACAGTCACCAGCCGGTGGAGTACTGCCCATCGAAATGTTCTCTGAAACTCAGCGGGCTCCCCTTAATGAGTGTTTCCTTGTTTGGTGGAGCACGCCGAATAAGCTTAGCTACTGCGGTGGACGATCGATGCTGCGAGTTGGAAGGGATCTGTGTTCGATCGACATCTGAGAGTCCGAGGGAGAAGAAAAAGAAAAGCCAAAAGGACTTGCATATTCGCATTACATAATACGTCGATGGAAGCCAAACCACAGCCGGAAAAAGCAAAAGAATAAAAAGATACAAGTGGACCTCGGTATGGATCCGATCGAGAAGAAAGAAAGAATCCTAGACCGATAAGCCAAAAAAGGGGTCACATAAGCGATTTGTTTTTTTTTATTTACTTCCTTGTTTCTTCTGGTGATGGAACTGAGCTATCTTTTGGATTCGGTCTAGTCCTGGGGAGGTCTTTTTATTTGATTCGATTTAATTTTATCTATATACCTTTTTGGTTCTTTCTAGTTCATGTTTGTATGATTTGTTTTCCTGCTTGTGGCCCTCCTTGCGTCCCGGAATGCATGGCAAATGGGGAATGGAGGGAGAAAGCTGAGCAGCCTGAGCTATCATCTTCGTGACAGCGAGTCAGGACCTAGGCAAGGAAATATATTCAGTACTCGAACGGACGATGCACACGGACCCTCACACAAGATGGATGTCTGGATGCACATTATCAGTGTTCCTGGAGTCACCACCGTTCTTTGATTCTTCACTGCAACGAGTGAAAGATTCACGGAGGCATTGTTTACTGCATAATCGGTGATAATGGTCAGTGAAGAGACATCCGTCTCACCCAAATAGGAGAAAAGCATCCGCAGTCCGGGGACAATGAACCAGTTCTCTCATATTATCGACTGCTCTAGGCTATTTGCCTTCCGCACGGACCTTTCCCCGATCCATCCCAGAACCATTCCTCGTCTCAAGGCAAACGACTCCTGCTGGTTCGCCTTTGCTTCATTCCAGTGTTCCCGCTGAAGTACACCCAGTACCAGACGATAAGAGTCGCTCTTCGTTACCAAGTCGGCAGTAAGCTATCCACGCGATGTCCTCCGCAGTCCACGGATTGGCCAGATAACCGAGCAACCCATCCCAACGTATCTTCATTCTCGTGATTAATGATCCTTCCAGAGCATAAATAAACTAAAACTGTTCCCGTGCCTCCTGCAGAATACGAAGTCCAAGCAATTGCCTCCAGGTCCTGATCTCTGGTTCGGGTCCACTGGTCCAATCATCCGGGGGGGGCGGTCGAGAGAAGCGAGCAGAAGTTGTGGCCAGCTGCAGTTGTTTCGCTGTCGGAGCGGCACAACCCGAACAGTCAGTCAAAAAAAAAAAAAAAAAAAAAAAAAAAAAAAAAAAAAAAAAAAAAAAAAAAAAAAAAAAAAAAAAAAAAAAAAAAAAAAAAGGAAAGAAAACACGCTAAATTAGCTCCATCCCATCAGATCCTTGCGCTAGTTGAGTCTGGGTCTGGGTCTTCTTGTCAGGCTGGCAGTTCGGCTGATGTCGCGCGGCGGCGTGGTTGGCCGATCCATCGACTGGAGTTTCCGCTAAGCCGAATGCCGTCTAGTCGGACCCCACTTGGCTTTACCAAGTCGGGCCTGCTGTGCATTGGGATCTCGGTCAGCCCAGATACTATTCTCTTGTGGTCGTTTTCCTGGGACGTTTCTTTGACACACACACACGCAAGCTTTTACTTTTCTTTTCTGGGGTGGTCTTTATTTTTATTTTTCTTATGCTGCTAGTTACCTTTTGGATCTCCGTGGGAATAGTCTGACTTTACACACTCTATACTTACTTTCTTCGATTCCGGGTAATCTTTTTCAAACAGGAGACGGAACGATGGTGATCATTATTACGGCGGAAATGAGTCAATTAAAAAAAATACAAATGGAATCAAAGCAAATCCCAAACATAAAGAATGAGCTGATTAAATCCCGCGGGGGGCTCTCATTGGTCCCCGCCATTAACCGCGCCGTTCCCCCATGGATGGCCTCGGTCAGATTGGTCGGAACCTCCCATGCTCTCAGATGTCATCCGCCAATGATGGTCCCGTCACCCAAGACGGAAACAGACTGGGAATTTACTAGTCGTAGGGAGGGGGAACGAAGCAATAGGAGAAATAGAACTTAGTAACGGTTGAACACCTCCTCATCCGGTCTGTCGGTGCCCAGCAAGCAGAGCGGGGGTTTGTCACCGGGTGAGAGATCTGAGTGGCGGCCACGGTGACAGCTGCACCAGATGCAAACGGACTTTTTTCTTTTTCATTTTCATTTTCTTTTATGTTTTTGTTGTTGGTTTTTTGTCTTTTGCTCTTTCAGGGATAACCTCGGGATGGCATGGACAGCCTTTCGTAAGAACTATAGTCAGCTTACCGCGTGCCCGCGACAAAGACCATGCATGTCAGTCGTTTAGGTGTGGATGTCTGTGGGTGTGCTTGGACGGGACCTGCCCCGTTCTCGAGAACAAGACCGTGAAAGAGCTATTGACGGAGTCGACATAGTTCGTCATGTCTTTGTTGTTGTTTGCTCCATCTGCACGGTCCAGTCGTGGCAGCTCGACGAGCCACCGGACAACTCCCTCATGGACGACATCCTCCTCGATATATGCATGCAGGCTGCAGGCCTCCACCACGGCCGTGGCTGGACCATTGCCGACCAGATGGATCGGTGCTTGGGTAGGGATTCCTACCCAATCTATGACTGGAAGGGAGAGAGGGCGACTAGTATACAACTCGGCCCATCCGAAACCGCCTTGCGTCGGAACATGCCAATGCATCTCAAACTTTGGTTGTACGGGCGTATAGAGTTTGCTTCCCCCCCAGTACGCAAAAGCGTATTTTTTGTTCGATGAGAGAATAAATGCAACGAAAATATTAATCATAATAATACGCCTGATAAGACACACAAAGTACGGGAGCACAGGATGGGGAATGAACCTCGACCCCCCGTTCCAGGAAATTAATTCGACTAGTCCAAAGTGAAATGGTGAGTTGTTTGCCTGCCTTTTGACTATACGGACCTCCTCGTCCTGATGAATTCAAAGGGGGTTCCCCTCCTCCTGCCATGGATTCATTCATCAATCCCAAATCGTCCTAGTCGAGGAGGATGCATCTCGAGGATCCTACCTCATTCAACAGTTTACACCTTTATCACCCCTGGTTGCAAGCCGATTTGTTCTTCCTTTTTGCTTCCCCCCTGTTCCCCTGCACGACGCCTGTCACTTTGGGACTCTAACGAACGAACTAAAACGAAGTTAAGGTCAAGCCACCCAGACGACCGTGCATAATACCACAGGATGTGAAGATCAAGTAGGAGGGCGACTAAGGATTTTAGTGCCTGTGCGACTCGGTTTTGTCCCCCAAAAGGTCCGTACCTTCTTCGTCTTAGCGCGGACGAGCGGTATGTTGCCGGGAACAAGGGATGGCGATGGGGGAGGTGAATTGGATTTGAGGTTAACTTTCTCCGGTTCTAGATCGCGGCAAAAAGACGTGTGGATTCCCTTGATAGAGAATAATCTGGGGCTGTCACATGATAGCCATGCGACGGTCCCTTTCGTCTGGTATCCCCAGAACCCAGGGTTGAAAAGCCGGAGGTTTCTCTGGCGAGAGGAGAAAGGGGTCACGAGACAACGTGTCCTGCAGCGACCGGTCTAGACTGATGGGGGGATTCTTGCCTGGTATCTCGTCAGGTCATCGATTTCTCTTGTTTCCTGGTTTGGAGGGAATCGCAAGTCTCGATCGAGAAAGTGCATCAAACAGACGGGATTTGCACGCCAGACAGAAGGCCATCTAGAATGGTGCCATGGCTGACAATTAGGGTTAGGGATGGCCCTCGGCAGTGGTGACGGAGAAGGCGTTGTGGCTGTCAGGCTTAATCTGGCTACAACAAAACAGTGAAGTCTACTAAAAACCGTAAGCTTTCGGAAAGAAAAAGAATCGGACTGCAACTCTATCGCTCTATCTGCGCATCATGACCCCTCTCTTTCAGCAACAGCTGCGTCGTCTTCCTGATAAACCTCGTACTTGTACTGACTCCCTGGATGGTCCGCTCGCAACCCGCGCTGGCCTTTGCCGTACACCTTCTCCCGCGCCGTCAGCCCGTCCGCCTCCGCCCCCGCGGCAGGATACAATCCCCGCCGTCGCAGCTCTGGGATCAACAGATCCACCACCTCTTCAAAGGTCCCCGGCGTGGTCACGTATCCCAGATTGAACCCGTCCACATCTGCCTCCCGAATCCACCGCTCCAGCTCGTCCGCCACCCGCTGCGGACTGCCAATCCCCACCGGTCCCAAGCCCCCGATCGCCGCCTTCTGAGCCACCACGCGCGGCGTCCACTGGGGGACATCCTCGCTCGTCGTGGTGAACGCATCCAACATGCTCGTCACCTTATGTGCCTCCAGCGAATCCGCCGCCGTGATATCCTGGTCCAGCGGAATCCGCGAAATATCGATCCCCGTCCACCCGCTAAACAGCACCAGTCCGCCGACCACCGACGCATACTGCTTCAACTCCTCATACTTGGCCTGCGCCTCGTCATCCGTGCGCCCAATGATCGGCGTAAACGTTGCGAAGAACTTAATCGACCGCGGATCCCGCCCTTGCTCCGCCGCCAGTTTCCGGATGTGATCGATCTTCGGCCGCAGCACGGCGGGCGAATGACTGGACACGAAGATCGCCTCGGCATGCGTCGCCGCGAACGCAGACCCCGCTGCCGACGTGCCGGCCTGGAACAGGAACGGCGTGCGCTGCGGCGACGGATCGACAATGTGACGCGTGTTCAGCGAGAAATACTTCCCCTTGTGGTTGATCTGGCGCACCTTGGCCGGGTCCACGTAGGTATCGGTTTCGGGGTCGGGGGAGAGCGCATCAGATGCCCAGGATCCTTCCCAGAGTCTATCTTCTTAGCATTCTTTCTTTTTTTCCCCTTCTCCATTTTCCTCACACTAAACCCACACAGACAAGAGAGAACCTACTTATAAACAACCCGCAGATACTCATCCGCCTGCCGATACCGCTCATCATGCTCGATCGGCGTATCCAATCCAATGGCCTTAAACGCCGCCTTCTTCCACGACGTGACGATATTCCACCCCACGCGCCCGTTCGTCAAATGATCCAGCGTCGAGAACCGCTTCGCCAGCAAGAAAGGCGGCTCAAACGACGTCGACGCCGTGATCCCGAACGCGAGATTCTTCGTCACCGCCGCCATGGCTGAAATCGGCTGTCGCATGGCACCCGTCAGCATGAGTCTGGCCACCAAATCCCCACAACACACGTAGGTCTATACTGAGCAGCGAAGGGGGGAACGTACAATAGTAGGATCCGTAACGGGCCACTGCGCCGCGCGCCGAATACATTCATCCAGACTGTCCTCGTAGGTATCGTATCCGCCGTAGGTATCCGCGAGGAAGAGGGCGTTGATGCCGCCGCGCTCGAGTAGCTTGGCCAGCTCGATCCAGTAGGTGAGGGAGCGTTTTGTGGCGGATTTGTCGGCGGGATTCTTGGTTCTTTAGTATCGTTCTATATCCATCTTGGATGTATGGTGGGTTAAGAATAGAGCAAGAGACATAGGATAAATACCTTCCATTGTCCAGGGGACAAGTGTCCGACAGTGGACATGTCGAACGCATTCAACAGGATGTGTTTCTTGGGAGTCGTGCCATTGGCATGGTCTGGTTGGGTGCTGCTGTCACCCATTTTGCGTTGTCTATTCTTTCGCTATGTAAGCTTGAATTGTGTGGCTTGAGCTTATGTATATAGATTTTATCTCCCCAGCTACCTCTACACATCTATATACCTACAAGAGCACTAACAATAAAAATTGATGATCGACCCCGCAATCTCGCCATCAGCCAGTATCATCGCGTAACTGGTAGATAACTAGCCGATGCTGTCGGTAGAATTGCCTTATAATGCAACGGCTAGATTCGTCATTGGGTCCGGTTGAGGCGTGATATTCTATATTCTTTTACTTACAGGCTGTTTCTTCAGATGGTGGTTGGTCTAGAGGATGGAATGGAGATGTTCGTTGGGGAGCGGTGCGGAGATATATTGTTAGCTAGGGTTTCATCATTGTAAGGCGGATTGCGTGATAGGGGATTGATTGGGTTTGATAGTGCTGTGTTTGTAGATTCAGGTACATTTTGGGGTTGAATTGGGGTTTCCTTGTATGTATATAGAATGGAGGGTTTGGAGTTATATATCTATAAATACTGCCAAGCTCGCGTTATTTGAGAAAACACTGCTGTCTCGCAATTTTTCCCATTTATTCCAGATAGCAATGGGCATTTATTTATATTATCCCAGTCAATGAATATTAAAGGGCAGACCTTGACTTTATCAGGGTTCTCGATTTAGACTACTCCGTACGGAGTACTTTCTCCAGTATTCTATAAAGCTACCCGATATTAGGCACCAATATCGACTTACTCTCTTTCAAAATTATATAACCAAATTACCAGAACTACGCCTCCAATACGGGGTAAATCGATATTTATCTTGATAGAGCTCCCTCGACAACCAAAACGCAATTAAGATATAGCAGCTATATCTAACACATCGAAAATTAAATAATCAGTTATAGATGTGACGGTTAGCGGGGCACCAGAAACGGCTCCCATTGCACCGTCCGTCTGCCGCCCGCCACCGCCTGCCACCCCTGGTAGTCATGCTACCCGTTGTGGTATAGTATATACCACTTTGGGTATCGCGCCCGTATTCTCGCCGCTTTTACTTGACTCTCCTGCCGCCTTGACACAACAACTCCATCTATATAAGGCCAACCTCTCTCCTTCAAACGACGACGCACTTTCTCATTCTCTTTACCTTTTTTTCTTTTTCTCCCCCTCCCATCTCCCTCGCACCATGCACTGCCCCCTTTTCGAAGGATGCCGCCTTATCCGACAATTGCCCTTTTCCAGTATGGCGCCGCCCACTCGCCCTTTCAGCGACGGAGTCGCCGACAGGCCATTTGATGGATTGAGACATGGTTACACCCCCTTCATTAGATTTTGAGCTATCCACCACGCCCCTGGTACTGTTTCTCTTGCTTATGGTAGCATTTAGGCCGCTGGGCTCTCGAAGTCATGCAGTCATGACGGTTTTCGCCCTATCATGTCCGAGCTGATCGTTGATTTGAATTTCTGATTAAATTTTCCAATCTCCAACATACACCCTCTTTTTCCTTTGGTTCCTCTGCTCTCTTCCTCTGAACTTTTGTATCTACTCTTGTGATCACTTCATCTACGGAGTTCTGAGATTTCGTATGGGAACAACAGCCCCTGGTGATCCAGGTCCCTAGGATGGCATTCGTCCTCGGGTGATCCGGACTACGTCTCTCTCCCCAAGGGCCATCAGTTGACCCACCAGGCTCAATTTCCTTCCGTGTCCTCGCCCTGTGTATCAGCCAATAGCGAAATTGCCGCATTTCCTTCATTTCTGTGTATGCCTGCGAATCAGGTCCAAAGGCTGCATTAGGTCAATGGGATGTTTGACATGTGAGGCTTGGAGCTGCAATAATTGGACACTATTGGTGCAGGGCACCGGATTCAGTCTGTAGGCAGCGCTTTTTTTTTTATGAGGATGGACACGTCAGCAGCCTCGCGAGATTTGAGAATGCGAGGACTTCGCCTTGCCACTTCTTCCGATAAAAAAAGCGGAATGATGGAGTCAATGCACTGAGAGCAAGTATAAGGAGGCCAGCGGAACCTGCAAAAGTGGCGGCGTCGCATTCGTTTTTCCTCATAACCTACATACACTCTCCTCTTCGATTTCTATTCCCTCTTCACCTTCCCTCTCCAGCTTCCCAATCGTCTCCCTTCCAGAAAATCCCATTTCCTGCAATATGTTGCTTACACATCACATGGACAACTTCAAACCGTGGACTCCCCCTCACACAAAATCATTCTCACAGCACAAATCCCACAAATCACGCACTCCAAGAGCCAGCAATCTCACCCACCCCAACCCTCGGCATGATTCCCTCCCCAGCACTTTGCCATTCCCCAAGCATAGCCTCCCTGCGCGGCCACCGGCCGAAGTCTGTGTGAATATCAGCACAAACACTCAGCCGGGTACGCCACTGAGCTCCCAATCTCAACCACGGGGGATATCTATACCTCCACCAAATACACCATCCTCGGAGAAGCCCAAGCACGCCACAGCATCTCCACCCGATCCAGCACCTCACACCTCAAATTCAGATGAAATATCACCCTATGATTTCCAAGATATCACTGACACTCCGATTGAGCCGCCCTTCTTTCGGGAAGATACTGTCGAGGATGGCCCATCATCACCCAGTATGTCTAGCTCGGACGATAGCTTAAAAGAGTTCTTCAGGCTTCCAGATATACAGAACGACATTCCCATTGACCCGTTAATCCTTGCCAACGACGGACCTTGGGAAATTAGCGACCTGCACCAACCTGTCCTACAAGACGACAGTCTTATTATTTCAGAGACAATTTGTCCATATCCTGAACCTCCACCCATTCTCCACCATGTACCTGACCATCATAGAGTTTCCAGCGAACGGCCTCGCAGCCAGAATGGGAATATTCAAACAAGGGATCACGCTCACGCTCACGCCCACATCCAGAGCCCCGGACAATTACACCCATCCCATCACAATAGTGAAACGGGCGCGTCTTGCTCCAGTGGCGCCAGTAAAAACCTCCACGGCAAACCGTCTAAAAATTGCAAGCGAAAGAGGCATCAATCAGAAGGACGAGCTCCTAAACGGCTTCGAGATCTCTCTACAATGCCTGCAACTGAAGATTCATTTACCTCTCTTCGCTCTCGTTTCCTGTGCCTGCCCCTTGATGAACGTTTGCAGTTCCTTTCTTGGCTGTTCGAAGGCGCCTTGCCACGTTGCATGCCTGACACTGGTCCGACAACGTGTGAAGACCGAGATGCGCAGTCAACCCGTCGCTCAATTCCCCAGCATGAGATTGAACAAACTCAGCGCAATTGCGGGGAGGCCCAAGGCAGCTCTAGGAAGGGGATGCCATGGTCCCCTGAAGAGGCGGGCTTTCTGCTGAAGCTAAGAAGGGACAAGAGACGACCTTGGTCAGAGGTAACAAGGTTATTCTCGGACCGATATCCTGGCAGAAGTCCGGGTTCAATCCAAGTCTTTTGGAGTACGACCCTCAAGAATAAGACGTTCGCAGCCTGCGGCATTTGAAGACTCCGCAACACTAGCACCATCAACCCCAGACGCAGACCAGCCAGACGACATTACTCCCCACATCCAGGAAATGATCAACCAGGTAAGTTGGCACAGCACTGGATTATAATCAGGTATGGACCTCTCCTCGTCTGACATGTTCCAGATGTTTATTCCTGATGTCAAGGAAGTGAGAACTCACCTCTCATTCGCGTCCTATGTCACTGCATCCGACGGTGGCTGGGGGAATGGATACAAAGTTGGGAATCGGGACGGGGAACTTCAGGATGTACTAGATGATGACTTGCCAAGGTAACATGTTCCCTTAAATCCCGCAAAATGGCTACAAGGCCACAACCCCGGCAGAGATTCATACCTGGAACTACAGCTGGCCTAGAGGGTCGGTCCATAAGCAGCTGTTCAGGAAGGTATGGTAGGTAGAATACATCTCGTCTGCGCACCCTAATCAAAATTGCAAAACTTTGTCCATATGGATATCTGTGGGCCTATGTAGTTGGCTAGAGAAGATTCCCAGCGACGCTGCTCTTCCAACCCTCCAGACTTTGGTGCCTCCTCATGTGACGACTTCTTAAAACAAACAGTGGATGGAAGTCTACGTATCCTTCGTTTACGTAATATCCATATCGCGTGATAATCAGTGGGGTTTACGGCTACATAGCAAATAGTTCATTAACACTCAACTCCCTCACTTTATAAATAGATTTGTGGGTGCTAACCCGGCACTGGCTGTCGAACAAGCAGCCGTAGCATTGTAATTGGTAGGCGGGTCCAATTTATTTATTTTTTTTTTATTTAATTCCTCAGGCTTTTCGCGGACATAGGCTGCATGTAGCTGTTACGCCCAGGGATTTGTCCAAGGACTCTGCGACCAGTTAGCTATCTTGGTTAGATCTGACTTACTTCGATGACTAGAATCCACTAGTGACCGACGACGATGGTGACCGGATAGGTCCGACGAGTATTCAACGATGTAGACAAACGATGCTTGTACGACGATAGTCCAAGATAGAAAGGCCAGGCCAATTGAGTATGTATACCTAATTGTTAGATAGTACGAGACGAGTTGAGCTGGTGACAATACGAAAGGTGTATCTGTAGTAACTGAGTAGATTGATCACGAAGAACTAAGCTAAGTACATGAATGAGTGTCCTTATATATCCTTGGTCCCTGAGTACCAGTCTGGTCTATGGTATACCATATGGTCTATATATACCGGGGTGGTACTTGTAATACCATTGCTTGGCGAGTATATACCATTTGTTCACGTGACTTCCGTGGGCGTTTGTTGTTTGTGTCAGACAAACTACACAAGGGGTTCACCAGGGTTAGGTTTTATCGGCGTTACCGTGCTAACACCGAGGGTTCCTAATATTATCGCTCTGGTAATGTTGAGGTCCTTCAACATTATCGTGGTCATAACATTCCGTCTCTGCTGATATTCACGTGCTCGAATGTTGTAGGTCCGGTAATATTCTGCCAGCGGTAATATTTCACCGCTTATCGTTATCGTGGCCATTATATTATCCTGGTCATGCCGCGCTAGTCTGGATCCGTAACAGTAGCCTCCTAGTTGGTATTATCTGACAGTTGATCCAAGACATTGTAGACGCAGGACTGGTTCCTGAGAGGTTCCCTGTGTATCCTCCTGACAACCCAAAACCTTGGCCCATCAAACGGCAGGGCATGTCAGCGACAGCCTTGCCCTATCTTCCCCTTTTGCCACAACTCATGGTCAATGCCTGCTGTGGGATTCGAGCTCTATATAGTTCCTCCTATGAGCCAGAGTTGGGACCCCCTCTACTGGATTTCGGGAACAGTAAGAACACTCCGGACGACGCTTGACCACTGAGCCATCCAGGTTAGGAGGGTCCAACCGCGCATGGTGGGCTATTAGAGACGTACGGTATTCGGCATGATCACGTGGTATCTCTTAGTCACCCATCTACATAAGTCAGCCCCCCGAGCCCCTTGAATTGAAGTGAACCGTGCCTCGCTCACAATGGTAAATGGTCACGTTGTAAACGTTGCTTAAAAAGCTGGCCTTGTCCACTCTCGTTCCGGTCGACCTTGCCCTCTCATGCTTCCTGATGATCAATTGCTTGATGATCTGTACCTAGGAAACATGGTGGCTAACCATGATCTCCGTGGCCACCATCTAGATAACGACCTCGTCGCATCGATCTCTTTGCTCCTCGACAAAGCTCGTGTCCCCAACCTTCTTTGGGGTAATTATCTACTTACGGTGTATGGGGTTCCTACGATTGTCGACGTGAGTATTTCTGGTACAACTTCCTCTTTGGGACGCCGCTAATTAATGAAAGGGCGTTGACTTCGTCGTGCCAGATGCGCTGGTAGACGTCTCCTTCTCCGCTCTCTCTAAGGCCGGCTTTCATTCTTGCACGGAAAGCTCAGAATGCCCATATGCAAATCCGCTACGAAGCCCTCCTCCCTCTGCGCATCTACATATTGACAGCGAGACTGCTGTGTCATTATACCGGAAATCCGATGTACTTTGGGCCTTTCCCGACTTTGAAATTGCCCCACAGCCCAATAATTCAGATATCATGGCTGCGTCCGACATTCGGCTTCCTACCGCAATTTTGGGCCGTGGTCGTGGGCGTTTCTCTCCATGTCACTCTTTCGTCCGAATCCCGAGTGCCCCAAGGTACTGCGAAGCTCTGATACTTCTGCTTTGTCGTGATTATGACACTGCTTACGAAACTTACTGGATGGCAATCCTGACTTATATGCTTGAGTTTGTTGATGGAGTTGATCTTCTTAACGAGGATGGCTTAGGAGAAGCGTATAGGCGATTCTACCTCGCTTTGAAACATGGGGATTCAAGGATGTACCTACTTCTGGACGGACTGCGCAGTGACTTAAAGAGAAGGCAGCTCCTTCCATCAAATAAACTCTACCAGGCATAATGATGTTCTTCAAGTGGTCCATGTCTAAGTATAAGTTGTCATAGAAGCTCACATTTGGTATCTATGGCCACCCTCCTCTTAGTTCAGACTCCGACAACTTTTCCACTATCAAAACCAACTGACTGAGAGAAGTAATAGCCTCTCTGGTTTGATATCACTCTCTTCCCAGTCGCTGGATCTCGGAAGTCACAGTTGAGATGTGTGTGTCCAAAACCCCAGAGGGCAACGATTTTCTGCTGCCAGCATGGCTCGCTCGATAAATCGGTCATAAATCCAGAAGAAAGTTTACTATTCGTATGCTTGGGATCGATAACATTTTGGTGGGTCGAAGGACAAAAATGAGTCAAAACAATGACTTTGCGCCCGGGTTCGAAGCTGGAAATCGACACAATTTCTTTATTTAACCACGCAAGGTCCACAAGGTGTTCTGCTTGATGTGTTTCTACCGACCAATCGCGAATGTGGTAAAAGTCGTTCAAGCCGAAACTAACGCTTTCCTTTTGTTCTGGAGCGACTTGTGAGAATAAAGTGCAGCCAAGAATGGTGACGGTCGGTGAGATGTCATAGCGCGTTCGATCGAGCAGGATGAATTTTCCAAGCGCCTCACCTTTTCCCGAGGAGGCGTCCATGGTATCTTTGAAACGTTGCATGTTGGATTTTGTCTCAGCCCAACTGCTATGGTAGGCTTCATGGTTGCCTAGAACCAAAAAGACGACCCGGAATTTTGCTAGTTGCTTGCGGAGAAAGAGAAAGAACCCCTCATCCTTGACGTAACCAACATCACCCAACAGTGCTAAGAATGGTGCCTTTGGGTCGATGTTGAACATATCGTAGGCAGCCGGCGACTCCAGATGGAGATCCGATAGGATTTGGAGTTGCAAATCTGCCATCAGCGGCTAGGTGTAGGACGAATCGATTCCAAAGTTAGGTTTCCGTCACATCACCAAGAATGAAAGTGGTTCGCGGCGCCTAATATATGGTCCTAACTGGTGCCTTACCCTGGCAAGCGGATTGATCAGATGACTCAAGATGTGATAGACAACAAAACCCCTCACTGAAGCAAGCACCAAATGAGAAGCAAGCAGGTAGGGTTTCGAAATATTAAATATCGCTCTCTTTCATCTCTTACTTTTCCCACCCCATGAGATTGTCACAAAGAGATTGTCATAGCTCTCCCCCTTAAGCCATTGCCCGCCGGCACCATGTCTGCACCGTCCTTTGCCGAATTAGAGGACGCCGCGGGTGCTGTCATCCGTATTCTCAAAACTATCCCCGAGTTTGCTGCCGCTAAGATTGCTGTCATTGGAGGGTTGAGCCTTTGGAAATATATCCGACGCTATCGGACTACCGAGGTTAGTTTTTATACTATAATTAGCTACTTTGAGAAAGTAACTAATCATTCTCTTCACCAGGATGTTGACTTCCTCATTACCATCCAAGGAGCCCCCAAAGCAGTTAAAGATAAATTGCTCGCCATACACGCAGGCTCTTTCCAGCAGCACGCTCAGCTGTTTTACTATAAAGCACAGAATGGCAAGCTTATTCAAATCGATATAACCCCTGATTGGCAGGTACGCAAAATCAACTCCACTTTGTGGTCCTATAATGACGTATTACAAGTCGCCATATCTTCCATCAGCCGCTGTAGCAATTTCGAGTGCCGAGCCTAGCTCTCTTCCGTACATCTCAGAGATCGACCTTCTTGCGTTTAAGATCAATAGCTGTGGTCTAAGACCGACCCCTGCGAAAAAGTTACGTGATGCGACAGACGCCAGATCCCTAGCAGAAGACCTCGGTTCCAGGGGACCTATTATCTTGACTCCTGTTCAAAAGACTGCAGTCCTTCAGGGTCTGGAAGATGTAGCCCAGCTTTCTCGCAAAGATCAGGCTTGGTGGAAGGAAAAACTGGCCTTGAGCTGATGTGGCGGAGTCAGCTCGCTTGATTGTGGCTGAATTGAGAAATGGATTCGGATTAGTCCATACCCCGCGCAGCCAATAAAAATGCATGGCTATGCGAAAAATGGGTTGAGTCAGCACCAATGTTAACTGATAACAGCGCTCCAGCACAACTTTTTACACGAGGAACAATGGTATTGTTGGTAGTAACAGCGCTTCACCATCACGGTACTTATCACGAATTACCATATAGTATATTTGTAGAGCACAAAATTTGATTTTCCCGCCTGACTAGCCGTGGTAGCATCCTTGAATTCCGTTTCGGTTGTTCATGGTGTCAATACACGTGATACAGGAGCGGGGCATCGCAAAAACGACTTCCAACTTGGGCATCTGGGCCCAACTTCTGCAGCCGAAGTGTACGTGCCACGGACGCCTTCACATTAGTTTATAACTTTAATAGGCGTTAATAGGTTCAGAGAACTTGGTAGTCCAGTATTAAGCAGCAGGACGGGACGGAATGACCCAAACAATGGTTAATCATATAAACCATTACGCTTTGGGCTGGCTAGTTGCATCAGTGGAGTAGCCAAATCTTGTATATAGTGGCTGCAGGTATCCACCGGCAATATTTAGCTCTCTATATTAGGCTCCTATGGGCGCTAGAAAGCTGTACGCTGTTGAACGAGTGCAATGGATAAAAATAAAATGAGACGGGATAGTGCCGTAGCCCACGAGAGGATCATTTTGCTCCGCTCAGCCAAGACGCCCTTAGTCACAGCTGTTACAGATGTATATTCAACCAATACATTCATTCCATTAAACTAAGTCTGCACATACCTGTTCCATCATGTAAGGATCACTGAACAGTTGTGGCTCTATTACCGAGAACCTTTGTGTGAATAAGGATCCAGAAGTTGACGTAGCGATATAGCAGAGCGCTAAACTTAGCCAGAATAAGAATACAGCGAATATATATACACTGGTCAGTTGAATCCACAGGTCAGCCTGAAGCAGGAGATATCGCACAGTGGCCCATACACTTGCAGCAGAACCTCGCGCGCTGCTTTCTGCAACCTCCTTTTTTCTCCTATACTGCATCCCTGTTCCTTTAAAACTAGTATATTGTAGTTCTGCAGCATAAAGCTTAAACCCATCACACGCGAGTAGAAGAAGGTTTAACAGTTTACTGCTAATTGGCTGTATGAAGAAGCCAATAATGACGACTTCAATTTTTTCACTATGGCTGGGCAGGAGATTGGAAGATGTAATTTCCGGACAACGTAGCAGACGTGGAGAATACAAGGCAAAGGCGCCCGATTTGGGTTAACCGAACACGTGCCCTGGGTTAGAAAGGGTTTGTCAGCTAAGGGAAACCGATTGCTTATCGAAATCAGCTTGTGTCAGGTAAACTTCTGAATTTTGGTGCCCAAGGATCTCGTAATATCCAATCACGTGTGAAGTCGCTCGGGAGCCTTGATTACTCCGTACCCCGCCATGCAATCATTTTAACCCCACTTCTTTTTTATTTCATCGCCCTTATTACCCGACTCTCCTTCCACCTTGAAAATAAATCACTCACTAACTTCAACGGGAATACGGCCTTAATGATGTCGCAGATAACATCGAGCACGCCACATTTGTTTGAGGACGACCTACCTGAAAGTGCGAACACGGAACGAAAGATCTTCGCAGAATGGGCGTCTTCAGTTCCGTTCGAGAAAAAAGCGGATGATTTTCAAATTCACAATTCAAAAGACTTAGACACCAAGATAGTTCCCTTCTTAAGGTCACTCAATCTTCTTGACAAGGTATATAGTATCCATTTAATTCAGAACGGGCGCCTAACAAAAGACAGGGGTATTCATTGGTACAGATCCCGGGACCGAAATATGCGCCATTCCACCACAGCAAAGGCGATGCATTTATCATTCCAATCGAGATACTTGGCAATAGCCCCAGCGCCTCAGGGAAGCCCCTTCAAGAAGGCAAGAGACTATATATGAAGGTAAACCAAGAAGTAAAGATCGAACCAAAGTTGCGCCTACTTTTCATCTTGCTCTAGCGGACGGGTTGTAGGATTATTATGCGGGAATAGTGGGGAAGGAAGAACCCTCATGTGGGGTAGGACTTGGTGCTGATCGAAGGGTTGGAAGCGGCCTCGAAACATCACCGGGAAATGGAGAACACAGCGGTGGATGAGGCAATTGTGACTGAGCTGAAACACTGGAGGGACCCCTGGAAAATAGACTGAGCTCGTGTGACTCACTGCATGGATTGGAGTTCCCAGTCAAGACGCAATTAGCATTACTTGTATTTCTAGAGAATTGAGCCAAATCGTGTGACCCTGCGTTTGGCAACATGCCAGCCTCGCCTGGCCTAGCCTGGAACTCAATCAGTGAAGGATGTAATGGCATTCTCCGGCTGTTCGATTCGACTCGAGGAAGGGTGGAGAAGGTCGTGAGTTCATGAGAGTTTATGCTGGGACCATGAGAAGGGGCATGCGTAGTCTGTAGCGGGTCTCGTCGTCCCCGTTTCGTTGTTTGCGAGACCATTTCGAAATCTCCGGTCATGTTTTCGAACCATTTCGAAACGTCATGCTCCAACACAAGGGTGTCATCCCCTTCATGGCCTTTAAGTAAGGCTTCTCCCAGCGCATGTAGTTCCAGATATGAGATACTTTGGAACGAAGCGGCTTCAAAAATTGTTACCAGAGCAAGTATTCCCCGGGCGGCTCTTTTTTGGATAGGCGTGGTGGAGACTTCCTCCATTGACCTCAAGAATAGAAGCTGAGTGATCCCTCTTTGGATTCCCTTCCGGACGACGTTATGATCTGATTGAGGATATCCATGCTCCCTGACGAATCGAGTCATTTTTCCAGCGCATCTGGCACTGCCAGTTCCGTTTCGGCCTTCGGTCCTAGCGACTCGGATCTCGTCGTATAGGGTGTCCACTCTAGACTTCCAACCATTCTCAGTCTCCCAGGCAGTGAATTGTTCAGCCAGAGATAATTGACTTAGACCCTTCAGAAGCTTCTGTTCTTCGCTTGGTGTTTTATTGCCGTCAACTTGTTTCAAATGATCAACTCTTTTATCTGCGAACTGTAGCTCTTGTTCGTTTTGGAGGATGTCAGAAAGAGAAGCTTTGGACTTGCAAAATTGCAAAATACAAGGGAGTCGCTTTTTCACCAGTCCGATGAGTTTGGCAGAAGGAGATTCTCGGATGGTGTCTCGTTTTCGTTTTCTCGTTGTGTTTTCCGAAGAGTTTGTCTTCGACAATACAGCGGGTTCTGGGCCCGGTAAGGTGAAGGGTAAGTTGATAGAATCTTTTTCATGAATAGGTAGGTCTGTAATTTCCGAAGAAGCTTCTGTTTGGAAGACCACGGTCCTAGGAATGATGGCATTTTCCGAAGATCCATCGCCGTGTTCCATATCAATGCTATGTGAAAGGTGTTCGCTTTCATTCCAGCTAGCATTGAGCAAGCGTCCAAGTTGACCCAAAGTCTGAAGTGCTAGATGACGATGAGCATTGAGAATGTCACTGGGAGTATTGCGGAGCAAGTTCAAGGCAGATATGACTTCGGTTTCTTGTGGTGCCATAGCGAGTCTCTTGGTAGGAATTTTGGACTGCGAGATGGGTCCCCGCAAATATATCTTAGTAGAGGGGTACGAGGAAGGAAAGGTCGAAACGCTAGAAAATGGATCTACCAATCGAAACACAGCTGTCTGGCCGCTGGCCAGACAGCTGTGTTTCGATTGGTAGATCCCGCTCCGTATCTGTGGGGCATGACCGATTATCCGACTCACCCCGTATTGACCGAAGTACTCTCGGCACGGTGGGCCCACTAAGACGATCTTTGAGAGGTTTCCACTCACCACCAACTGAGCCCCCATCCAAACACTCTTCAAGAAGCCAATAGGCCAAAACAATAGATGTAAGGCCCAGCAGAAAGCAGCCCGCAGTGCAAAGATCATCTGAAAGCGTTTTCCTGTCGGCCAAAAACCGTTTATTACTGCTGGACCTCACGCTGCTAAGCGCTACTCCTTGGAACAAAACAAAATAATTCGACGAGAGTGCTGGTTATAGTTTAGCAATATCTCTTGATGCTTGTATACTTGTTAGTGGTAGATATTTACGACTGTGTGCACCACATGAATCCTTTTAATCGGAATCTATGCGGTCAGAACTCCCCACTGTGCATTTGGCACCACTCATCTCTTCTCTGAAGGAATAGATGGGTTTCAGCTTGATTCAGGCCTTTGCTCAAAACAGCTGCCAAAGATCATGATTGGCTATTTGGTTCCTGATGTCCGTTACCTATCAGGGACTCTTTTTAGTATCCTCGGGCTTGTATAACTACTTTGGCAATTGAATACGATTTATACTGTTCATCACGGACTTGAATTTCTTTTGTTAATAATGTAGACTCTTTTAATCTGACTGGCCAGGATTATAAGTCAAAATTACAGTGGCATTGCATCTTGCTCTAATCATAGATACTGCTCATGGAAATGGGGCATAACCTTCTAGTGATATTCTCACTCCAGTTTATTGATTTTCAGCTTACAAAAATAAACTGATCCGGATCCTATATACGAAAGTATTGTCTATAAATAAGCCAGCCTCGCCCTAAGTGCTCACCGCATTTTGGCACGGATCAATACAGGTTTCCGTTGACTCATCTTAGAAGAGCTAGTTCTGATTGCCATACATCTCTCTTAATCATGACTTGGCTTGATCGCGTACCCCACGTACTCTACGTACTCCGCCGCTTGCGCCACTTGTTCTGCTTCCCGAGAAGACAGAGAGAATCCGATGACCTGACTTCTTTCTCCGATAATATGCCTTCCTTTGAGGAAATATCTGTGAGTATGAACTACTTGATAATTAGGAAATGTCTAATGTGGCAATTTGGGTAGATTCACTCTGTTGAGTATATCAACGGGGGTAGCATCATTGTCGAATCTCGCACCACCGTGCAGACCAATAACTGCAGCTTTGATCAGGATATAGAGGGAACCGAGGATTTAACCACTGATAGTGCGTCTGACAGCTGTACCCTTGTTGGAGATGCAGTGACCCAATTATGTACTCTGCGCAGGGAATTGGCTAGGCGTATTATTACAGGGAGAAACACTGGTAATCCCTTTCATTCTGCGAGAAAGCCCAGTATTCCAGAGGCACCGACAAGGGTACCAACAAGGGCACCGAGTCCATCCAATAATCCGGTGGTGATGAAGCATTTTAGAGCGTCAACATTAGAGGGCGATGAAGGAATAGTTTATCTCCCAGGGCTAGATGAAATAGTAAATGGCTACTACCTTGACGCCTTGGCTTGGATATGCTAATTTAAACCTAGGTCATAGAAATGGGTATAGCGCCCACACACTATCGATGAGGCGACCAGGAAGTTACTCGGCTATGCAGGCATTCTCGATTCCCCCATCCTAAAGTCAATCATATTTCAATGTTATTATTATGTTCCGTGTCATCTTGAGTGACTCCGCGTAAAACCCCATAATTTTGCATCCATTTAGAAGTTTAAAGTCCTGCACATAAGACTAGACAGAAGTGGAAAGGTGTGTTTCTTAGCTCCGTTTATCAAAGCTAGCCCTTTCAAGGTTTGTATGGAGGAGATGCATTACCCAAGCCTCAAAGCATCTAAATGTTCACAGCATCAATATTATAGGTCTGTTATATCAAGTTAGGTTTGAAACTAGTGCCCCCATGGCGAATCGAGATTCTCCGTTTATAGCATCACCACCGCTTCCGCAGCAAGTAGAAGAGAAAAGGACAAACAGGAAAAAGCGCTGGAAGAATACACGATAATGGATCACCCTAGTCGTTAATATGCCAGACCACTATCCAGCGATATAAGACTGAGAAAAGCGTTGTTTTTACACCGCATATTCTTTCAGGGAACAAACCGATATCATTCTCAGACACTATTGGCGCTCTTTTCTCCAACTTACAGCCTTATTGGTCTTGCTCGTTAATCATGACCTGCTTCAATGACATATTCCTGCAGGCAATAATCCCACCGTGGCTCAGGCGATTCTGCTTCGATCGACGCTCCCCCGTAGGTTTGATGGACTGCGACAATGGCAGACAGGATGACAGCCAATCTAGAGATAGTGCTGTGGGCCATGATGAACCGCAGAGTCGCTCTTCGGAGTATCAAACCCCAAGGCCATTATCCTATGAGAACGAACAGCCAAACCTGCCGGCCCCAGCGAAGCATCAGAATTATAGTTTGTTCCCAAAACAGTCCAATCCCCCCTCGGCCCCCAACATACAGCGCATCAAACCAGCTTCACCTACGGACTTAGGAGAAGAGGCCATAGCGGCGATACCAGAAACCTTGCGCAATGATCAGGCACCAACAAATGGAACCAAAGGCACTTCGACTTCCAGGGACAGTGGAGAAATAATTGGTCTCCCAGAGTCAAGCTTACCCGAACCAGTAAGTCGCAACTGCTTAAGGCCTTGGCCTGAACATGCTGATTTAACCATAACTTGTAGAAACAGGCATGGTGTGTGTTTACCATGCTGGATGATTCGACCAAGGATCAAATTAGACCACTCAGTTATTTGGGTGTTTTTCATTATCCTCTTCAAGAGGCGGTCATGTTGTTTTGTGTAAAGTACCGGGAGAAGACGAAACTCATGGGCTGCTCGGTGTCATTTTTCAATGGGAAAAAGCAGGGTGCATTGAGACAAAAACTGTCTCCGTGTGTACCCAAGGACGAATGGCCATATATTCATGCTGAACATGGATTTAATCCCATGTATAGCCAGTCTGGCTTTGTGTAGATATGAATATATATACCTCCTCTCGAATATCTATTTTTTCTCGCCCGTCAACCTTTCAAACATGGACACCTTCCATTTCGCAACCCGTCGCGGTCCTTCTCCCCGGGTACACTCCGTTCGGCTATCCAATTGTCCTTGTGTCTACCACCCACTACATTACATTCTAACATTCTATCACGATGGAGGCAACACTAGCCTGACCACGAATCACTACAAGTTTTTATCTAAGCCAGAAATTTTTCACCGACTATTATGGCTTGAGAACTACGCCTGGCCCCACCCCCAAGCTGAGGAGCTTGCCATATATACGGTGCATTATTCTTGTCCCAATCTGAACGATATTGCATGTGAGATCTTCGACAAGGACGGCTCAGATATTGGACATAGTTGTTGTGGCTCCATGTACGTTCTAAAGCATCGTGCCAGCGCTACCATTACTGATTAGTATAGATGGGCACTTATTACAGATTATCTGAATTGTGGGTATCTCTTGCCCACTACAACGTCTTGTAAGTGTAGAAGCCCAACATACTGAACGTCCCAAGACTTACAATTGTCAAAGCCCAGCATCATGCTCCATGTAGCCAGGAAACAGTACGTGGGCACTCTGCGCAGTAATATCAATGGAATGTTTGAGCGGGGCAAAGAGCTGCTTGTAAAGGCCAATGTCAATTTAATCTAATGAGAATCGAACTTCGAAGATATACTTTGTACTGAAGGACAGCCGAAAGTGGATCATTTTTAGCCTCTGAATGGTGTGAATACCTAGTGGATCATTGTAAGTGGGGACAGTGTTTCAGCGTCTAATGGAGCATTCTCCTAAAGGAACAGGGAGCGGAATAGTAGCTCCACCCCAAGAGACAAGAAGTCACATTATATTCGTCCTATTTTGTTTCGCGGTCATACAATGGTACTCAGTTGGTAGTATATTGCCAATTTCTGGGTCATGGCTCGGTACACTTTTAAGTGCTTTGGATAAACCCCCGCGCCATCGTAATACTACATAGTCTCTGCATTATATACTTCCAGTCGACTATCATATTTATTTCTCATTCCATTATAAGCTGCTTTCCTTATACTTCCACTATTGAGCTACTATGGAATTCACAGATAATAATATACACGACAAATTCGCTGTCGTTCAGGTACAGCGGATCAACACAGCGCAATGCCAACAGCACTGGGTAATAACATTCAGCGGGTCGAACAAATACAGCAAAACTATTACAAAAACTGGTCTTCAGACAATCGAAGCCCCAACCACACTTTCGGACAGCATCGGATACTGTTTCACTTCTGATTCCATTACTATGGAGGCATTAAAAGACTATATATTTATTCCACCCCACATAACGAATTTGCTGAATCGTTCTTGTGAACCTTGTCCATGTGCTTACTGGGTGTGAGTGTATCTTTCTAGTAAAATATGTGGTTTATTAACGTTATAAAGGTTTTTCGTTATACATGACCTACATAGAGTAGGCTATATCAGTGAAGTCTCAAACGATGGGGTGCGGGTGTCTGAGTTAATGTCTAGGTTGAATTAGGTGGAGTAGCTGGTGTACTTCGGAAGGACATAGGCCTGGGAAGGTCTAGTCTCTGGGAGGATTGATACTTGATCTCCAGGGACACCACCGCTGCAGCAGGAGCAGAATCCTAGTACACTAGACAAGGGATCAGTGAGCAAGTCTCTAGACGCCGCTCACGTCACTGCTCCTTAATTTTCTCCGTCTTTGTCGCTATTTCTCCTGTAGATCGCAATATCCTGAACCAAGTTGGTAGCTAGTTGTGTTCGGATTTTATTTCGGTGGACTGTGTAGAACCTGGTCGTATCGATGTGACATAGCAAGTATTGATCGCTGCATATCATGTCCTTTTATCGACTGGCTTAGCGAATTGTCATTCAAGTCTATTCGGAAATAGTTTGGTAGGGAGCCATTACCGATCCGATTTGAAGCTCTGGGTAAGTGCCGTGTGCATCCCGTTTGATCGGTACTCGATGTATAGCGTTAAACAAAAGTCAATGCGGTCATAACATTACCTGATCAATCTAGCGACATTCAACTGCCAATACAATCTCCAGCAATTGTAGAGTGCCATATATTCTAGTACCGATTTAACCACCACGAGGCTCCCTGTCGCCACGTCCTTTGCGTGTTTGCCCTGGCCATCTGACAACGGCCGACTTTTGTAGTCTAGCCGCGATTCTGAAGTGGGGACAGGTGCGCGATTCGTCGTATATGGAAAGAATGGTGTTCTGGTTTCCTGTGACCACTGAGACATGATGTTGTCTATTACACCTAACTCAGTCTGGATGGTGCTGATTTTATGTATATAAGGGCCAGATACGACCTCAGCTCGGAGTCCAAACCTATACACCTCATCTACCCACTGGATAGAAGTTTGCTGAGTCATCTTCGTTACAACCAAAATGAACGAACTGCCGACCCCTGCTGACCACCTGGGCCTGGTGCCATATGATGATCCTGTGTGGGCAATGCAGAACCTAGGCTTCCAGAGGTACTACCGGCAGGGCCTCCCGGCAGAAGAAGCCGTGAGAGCCGTCGAAGAGGCCTATGAACAAGCCAAAAAGTACCACGAGTCGCCCACATTACACTGTCTGGGAGACGAAGAATGCGTTGCCTTTTTACGATCTAATGCCCCTGGAGTAATGTTATCGGTCGACTGAAAAAAAGGAATGCAACTGACATAGGACTAGATTGAGGGAACCATCGAACGAGCATTGGGAATGGAATTTCAGAATATTGTCCGGCAGCCGCCGGCGATTTTTCGTGGCGAAAGCTCTCAGTCCTCATTCAGAATGGCACATCTCGCGGGATTGTGGGAGATGGGCTCTCGGTTTTTGGGGTCGTGAGAGGTTCCGCAACGATTGTTGTGTACCCTGGAACCCACCAGGACTGGGAAAGCTTTATGTCGGAGCCTACAGCCCCGTATGAGGTCACTCTGCACAACACCCAACTATTAGTTGTGGCAGGTCAAACATTCGTCGAAATTGTGCCGACTGGTTAAACATTGGTTGTTTGGTGGGGATTTTCGAGGGAGCTAATGCTCGCTAATGCTTTTTCCCCCTTTGCGATCCCTTTGATGGTATTCCATCCATGGGGGAGAAGCTAAGGTTATTGGACTGGTACAGGCGTCCCGTGCTTTCCGAGTTCTGTCTTGTCACCGTTTGCTAGTACTCATGCAGTAAGCGCAATATACCTGCAATAAGAGCCAGAAAAGACAACTTACAAGCTGAGGGGATTGTGGTACTGTAAAGCCTTTGGTGCTGAAGCAACCTTTGTATTATCTGTTCATCCCCAATGAGGTCAGGCAGATAGCTGGTCAATCAAGCACAGTCCCAACTACAAGTAATTGGTCAACCAGTACTTCTAGATCGGGTATAATGAAGGAATGTGACGCGACCACGCCACAAGTTTGACAGACCCGGTCACCGTAAACGTATCTGGTACTTCACATATTGTGGCTTTCTTGTCGCTTCTGTTGTAGATCGTAATATCTAAGCAGGATCGGCAGTTTGCGGGCAGGGATGTTACCTTGCTGCCTTTTGTAAACCCTTGTCGCATTAATGAAACATAGCCACTGTTGATCGGTGCAGGTAAGTTTGTTCTAGATGTCGATTTTTCGGAGGTACAATGCCGAACATTGTAATTATGGGGTAAGGCGTGATTCTAGAAATTCGGAGTCGAATGGAGGAGTTGCCGGGAATGATATAAACGCGGAAGGTTTCAGTCCTTAGATTTCATGGACTGGCCCCCTTCTATAATCCGGGTCGTGCCCTCTTTTTACCACTATCTCACTTTGAAAGCTTCTCATGGGCTCATTGACTGTTCCTCAAGCCTGACGAATACAAAAAATGGTATGTTCATACAAGGTGCGTAATTTAGGGAGGATAATGCTTACTGTGTTAGAAGGTACCATGGGCCTGCCATTTCTGCTATTCACAAAAAATCAGAGTAATTCAGTGTAATCGCATAAACGAAAGGACATTCACCTAACCTCTAACAGTGCACTGAGACACGACCCTGCTTTCAATGTACCAAACGTGGTCTGGAATGCACCCTTCGGCAAAAAGACATACCAGTCTGTATCGAGTGCGGCAGGCAACGGCTGAAGGTAATCTACAATCACGTCTAGAGGGCGTATAATCTAACTGGCGTAGAGCGCTAAAGGACAGCCTGGCTCTAGGTGTGTCACGACGGGAAAGAAATGTCGTTACCCAAAGAAGGTCAATAACTTCCGGAAGACACTTTCATTGTGGACCATACTTACTTGTCTAGAGGGTCATGCGGATGCGGGCATGTTATACATGCCGTAAGAGAAAAATCAAGGTAAGTGACCAATATCTCTCCACAGATGACAGAGGAGAAAAGAGGGGGGGGGTATACTTGGCTAAGTTAGACAGTGTTCGGAGCAAATTCCTTGTGACCAATGCACGAAGCGTGGGATGCAGTGCCAGCCCGTCTATCACTGGATGAATAATAAAAACATCACTCGAAACGCTCCCGGATCATCCTTCGCAGAAGACCAGCTCTCCGTGGTTGGACCACCGGCTGTATCTTTACTTGGTAACGTTTCACGTTCTCCGACGCCAACACCAACTCAATTCGTCGATTTGAATGAGTCTCTGATTCAGCCTCTCGCATCTGATTGGGACAGCTTGCGAAATACCCCGTGCAGCCCTCAGCCAAGAATCAACCCTGAGCAAGACAATCCCCCTGATCATCATGGTCCTGGTCAAAGTGACAGTATCGGTAACACCACATGGATGCTTTGTTCGATGGCGTTTCCCCCGAACCTAGGAAATGACGTTGTGTACGTCGAAGCATATATATCTTCCTTCCACCCTGGTGGCCAGGTTGTTCTTAAGCTTACTCCCGAGACAATCAGTAAACTGGTCCGGAAACACCGACTGAACTATTGCGTGTATCCAACTACCAATGGCAATGGCCGGTATCAAGCGGAACTGCAACTGGCGGTGTTATATGCACAATTCCATCAGGCACTGGTTAATTTTGCTTATTTAATTCGTGGGGATGTTCTGGCTACCTTGTGGGAGCGCCAGGAGCAAAAGGTGCCGGACTGGATCTGGAAACATGTCAAAAATTTGATCTGGGGGTTCTTCTTCTCTCCCTTCACCTGTAAATATCGGTTGATGATGTTTTTATTGGTTGCGGGACCTATTGAAGGTTAGCGTGGGTCATAGATAAATGCTTGGCACGGCCAATGTGCACTAATAATAATACGTGTCTCCACACGAGTCGGTCCACATGACTAGTATATCACGTGATAAGCAAGCACTTATCAGCCCTTTCTCCCCGAACAGTTTACCTTTCCTTCGTCTCCTGTCTAATCATATACCCTATAAGATGCCACCTTTACAGATTAGCTGATGCTGGACGAACGCTTTGAACTAGAATAGGGTATATCGTTATGTCTTTTTCTTAACTTACCTCATATTGACTTCGCCGGCTCGGGTTTGAATGCCGTCGTATTCCCAGGTCAGACTTCTCCAGCCGATCCTGTTTGTTGATATCCCGTTTGTTCTAGATTCTTGTCCGAATAACCCGCGTCGGTTCTGTTCATATCCACGACTTATCGAATAGATGGATAGTTCCAGCTCTCCAGATTATAAGGCGCTTTATCTGAGGGCGGAGGAAGACAAAAGAAAGGCAGAGGAAGAGCGAGAGAGGGAGAGGGAGGAACGGCGGCGGGCAGAGGAAGAGCGCGAGCAAGAAAAGGAAGAACGGAGGCGGGCAGAAGAAGAGCGGGACCAAGGACGAGAACGAACACGGCCAACGACCTTTCTCGAGCTCCTTCGCCTGTGCCACACCTTTTTCTCGCTGCAGTTACGAGCTGAATCCCCGTCTCGCTCTACGACTGGGAAAATACCCCCGCCGACCGGGAAACATTGTCCGTTGCGGCTTCGGCATTGGGAAGAGTGTGCTGCCAGACAACAGGAGATTTACCGCTCTGTCTGTGCCTATCTGGAACCTTCGGGGGAGACCGTTGCGCAACTATTCACGCCGCGTCTTGTGCTGGAGGATCTTGGGCAAAGGTTTGGTGAAAGACCCATAAGTAGCGAACAGGATCTGGAGAGCTATGAACGATTTGGTGTGGAGAACTATGTTCATGACATTATCACAGAACTCTGCAAGAACCCTGCTGCCCGAGATCGATTTGGCTTGGGCGATGGAGTCAAGTTTGACAATCACGCAAACGCCCTCGATCCGATTGAGACAGACCCATCCCTACCGACTGAACCCTCGACGTACCGGCGTTCCAGACCAGATCAATTTTGCATACGTCGGGTTGATGGCGATAGAAATACGCTTCTTACGACAGTCGAGTATAAGCCGCCCCACAAGCTGTCTGTTGAGAACCTCCGCGCAGGATTGCGAGAGATGAACTTTTGGGAAGAGGTAGTCCGACCGAATTCTATCCCCACGGAGGAATCCGCAAAATTGGCGTATAATGCAGCCTGGCTGACCGGCTCGGCTATAACTCAAGAGTATCATGTCATGATCCAGGAAGGTCTTGAGTACTCATACTTGACGAACGGGTTGGCGTTGGTTCTATTACGTGTCCCTTACGATGAGCCGGGCACGTTATACTACCACCTCTGTGAGCCAAACATGGAGATCGATCTGAATGATGACCAGAGTTTTGATCAGCCGTTGACGGCTATTGCGCGGGTATTGTGTCTGTGCTTGATGAGTTTTGGCGCGCCGGTCCGCGACCAGGCATGGCGAAATGAGGCACAGAAGCAGCTGCCGGTCTGGAAGACGAGTTTCGATCATACACGCTCCCAAATACCGGAAAGAGAATTACGACAAAACCCACCAAGCTCCGAATATAGCCCCTCGGTCAGTTCCAGACGGTCGGTCTCGGAGTACCTCCCATCGTCCTCTCCGGTGGAATCCCCTACGCAACGACGTCGAATACCGACCCGGTCTCGAGCTCAGTGTGCGCCGAATACCATGGAACGAGAGGATTCTCCAGACTCTGATACGGACTCCGCTCCCGGCGGGCGGAAGCGTGGCTTCAGCCAGGTCACATCATCACCATCATCTCCATCGGTACAGCGATCTGTCTGTCAAACAGGAGGGCAGCAGAATGAACGCGGTCGGTACCAACACAACGCTCAGTTTTGTACCCAGCGATGTCTTCTTGGCCTACAGCGAGGAGGCATGCTAGATGACCGCTGCCCGAATGTCGAGCTCCATCGACAGGGCGGGACCAGCAACCAACATTTGATTGACGCCAGCGGTCTGGTTCGGCAGATTAAGCAGCAACTAGATCAAAACCTCGACCGCGACTGCACCCCGATGGGAGGCTGTGGAGCATCAGGAGCGCCTTTCAAAATCACGAGCACGGCCTATGGGTATACGGTCGTCGGGAAAGGAACCACGTCGTACCTGTGGGACGAGGTAAAGCGAGAGGCGGATATTTATCGCATCCTTTGGCGAGCCCAAGGGCGAGCCATACCGGTCTTTCTCGGCACAATTGACCTGGCTATGATCTACTTCCTGCACGGGGCTGGCCAGATCCGCCATATGCTGCTCATGGGTTGGGGCGGTGAACCCATCCACAAGTTGGAAGATGTTGAGTCGATCAGGCATGAAATTTCGCGATCGCAGAAGAAGATTCGCTCACTTGGGGTCTTACACCAAGACCTTCGGTCGGATAATATGCTGTGGAACGCCGAGTTAGGGCGGGTGTTGATCATTGACTTTCATCGTTCCCAGTTGGATAGCCGGCCGATGAAAAAGCGAATGAAGTTACGAGAGCAGCACTCGTGTGGGGCCGAGGCACACGGGCGGAAGCGACTTCGTATTGGCCAATAACGCATGTATCGAGGAACTTGCCATTTCACAAAGCTTGGATTTAAATTTATAAGAAAATCAAGTTGGGTAAATCAAGCTGGCCATACAGAAATGTGAAGAGACACAACGTGACCTGACCTATTGCCCCCTAGCTCTCCTTGGATGTTTTGACATTAGGGGCACTTCCGAAACGGCCCGTCGTTTACGTCCTCTGGGACTATGTTGGAAGCTGGCATGATGGACATAGTGAGTGAGCAGCTGCGGGGCACGCCGTCTCAACTCGGAGTAGGAATGCCACTCCAGTTTGAGGCAAAGGAATTCCAAGCCACCCTCTTGAGTTGACCGGTGTCCAAGGACGCTTGTCACAGAATCGGCTTGACTGCCTGGTGGCTGCACGGGCATTGAGCGAGGGCAATCGAACAGGGTATCTGGTGTACTCGTTCAGCCAGCGGACAATCCTAATAGTGAAGAAATGACTTACCGGTCTTTGCAGCCCAGTTACTGTTTTGTTCAGCTGATGGGAATGCCATGCTGTCATTACAGTCAGAGCGACCATGGATATGCTCTCCGTCAGACGCCGCTTGTCCTCTACTCTCGCCTGCATGCCCTAGACCTTGTAAGTTCTTTGTCAATCGTAGAGCACGGTTCAAAATACCTAGGCGTATGTTCTGTACGGCGCTCTCCGTGTCCTCCACCAACGAGGAAACGGCTGAGGCGCATTCACCGTGGGTTGATCGCTGCACCGCCATCTCGCCATAGGATGGAGACCCTCCCGCCAAAGCGGTTGGTGCGGCTGACCCGGAATGTCCTAAAGTCAAATGTGTCTGGCTGTCATGGCACACAGAGCTCAGTGAGCGATGGCTGGGCGTTTCCGGGATGGTATCACCATCCGCGTCATCCCGTCCACTGGCCCTGTCATCCTCGCAATCAATGAGGATGGGCCTACTCACCGAACCCAACATAGAATAGTCTTGTGGCCTTTCAATGGAGGTTCGACATTTGTGTCCGAAGCCTTTTCGCCATTCACGGGTAGGGCTTGTCATTATGTACGTACAGGATGATGTGGGAAGCAGCTCTTGGATGGGGAATGTGGAAGTTGCAGGCCAGTTAATCTCAGACTGGGGGACTGGACTCCTTTTATACCCTTCTGGCCCCCTTTCCACCCAGCGTGACATGGCATGGTTGCAGTCACTGTTACTCGCACTGCGCATCCGGGACATCCAACAAGCAGCAATTGGCCAGGTAGTGCTCCTTTGTGTCACGGGCAGTGCTGCGGACATGGTATCATCAGCTTTGAACAACTTCATTTGTGGCAATTGGCACTGGGCACCGCTACCGCGGACTAGCTCAGCCTCCGCGCTCCCCAGGGTTAAGAGCAATCATAGCAATATTGCATGACCGCAACAGGTTGGGATTCGCGAGGGTAACTAGTCAGATGGTATGCCAATCCACTTCACAATGGTATAGACCAACACAGGTTAGCATTCTCTAAAAGTAAACGTGTGGGATATGGTATCATACGGGGAGTGCCGACGGTGAATGTGTAGATCTGGATGGGGCATATCAGCGCGAACCGGGATTCTAGGTTATGTTCGATCCATGTCAGAATGGTAACTCAACTGATGGGAACTAAGTCAACAAAGGAGAGATCAGACCTGGCCAGAATGAATGAGCCCCAACTCCGATAGGCCGTCGAGCCATGTACCATGCACCATCCACCCGGCTCGTATTGAAGTAAGCCTGGGTCAGCCTGGGTCAGCCTGTATTTATAAGGAAATAAAGAAAAGGTCTAAGGAAAAGATGAGCCTGCCAAGTGATTTGGCAGCCCGGGCTCTTTCTTTTGCGGAGGGTTGTGGTTGATATCCATCGAAGACATGAAGGCCTGGTCATACATTATCGTGGGTACTGTATTTCGTAAACCATAAATCACGGCCAGGGGCCATCCCATTTGCAGAAGGCCGGCTGATAATGCGGTGACATTCCAGGACACGATGCCCACGAGGTCTACAGAACCCCCAGTGAACTGTCAGCAATCATGTCGCGTTCTCACATGTACCACCTAAGGGTCAGACTGGCGCGAAATGACATCCGGCGAAAGCAATCCGAGGGCCACACAACAGGACGCGGCACAGTACTATGGTAATTGGCTGCAGGGCTGGTGGCAACCGACTTGATGTTTTGCAGGATGGGCCGGCACCCTCGACCTACCAGGCGGTCGATCAAGAAAAGAGGGTGGTTCAACTTGACAGCAGACCTAGGCCAGCAACAGGAAGACAGCACATGGAATAAAGTATGACATGGTCAGATAAAACACGATCAATACACAATACGGTACATAAAGAATCTAACATGTTGGCAGTCGGTAGAAAGAGAGCAAAACTATCATAGGAGCCAACCGCGGAACAACGAAGTAAGGAATAAACGAACACACCATGATAACTTCACCTTTGTAGAGGAAGGCAACGCAACACAATGATGCAAAAAATAATATTGAAATTGAAAAGCCTTTTGAGGTTCAGATAGACGACCAAGAGTTGAGCTAGGATAAAATTTATGAGTAGAGAAAAGACGATGGTTTCCAGCTCGAGCGGCGGGAACGACAAGCTTTATATATTTCCATCCCCTTCTCTCATGTGACCGTTCTTTCCACTACCTGGTCATTGACACGCTGCTGAACGATATTTGAAACACTGGTGCTACACGAGATAAATAGAACAATGAATGTTGAGGGGCGTTGATGGCCGTTGATGGTCATTGATGTCTTCTTCGTATGGCTGCGGCTTCATTGATCAAAGAAGGGGCATTAAACCCAATACGGCAATGTCATTGGTCACGCTAACTTGAAATGGAGACTATGAGGGGCTTGAGTGGATACAAAACCCGCAGTGAAGGGGGATCATGGGGCAAGCTTCGGGGCGGTCCTCAGCACTCCTCAGCGCTCCTCAGCGACTACCACTATTCCCCACCCACCATGATCCACGAAGACAGGCCCCCTTCAGAGTAGTAAACACGCTAACGTGAAGCGGAGCCAGGAAGGGATCGGTGGATCCCTCAGCCGCCATTGCTCCACGCTAATCGTGATTCGTCGAGGTCTCCTTCGGGCTGGACCCAGACCCTTATCGCCCTTCAAGACAGCAACCATGTCCATTCAATTCCTTTGACTCCAAGAATTGTCTCACGCCGGTGCAGACACTTACCGAAGCCATCACTTGTCACGCAGAGTTGGTATGACAGATCTTCATCAAGGTCCCTCAATAAGCTTCCCACCAGATCAATGTAGATTAGGTAAGCGGTACTGAATCAGGACGACATATCTCAGTGTGACTTTACGTATTTTAGCACTTTCAATAATAGAGTTGTACGCTCATGATTTTCTGGCGAAGCTCACGATATATGGCGGCAGCATTGCGGGTGATGAGGTCAAGAAAGGTACGGGTGAATAGCACGCGAAGGAAGCAAGCGTGTGAGGAATTAGAGCCTTCCTGGGAGGAACCTAGCCATGTTCAGGATTAACGTCTATTGCAGGAGGTATAGCCATATCTCTGGGATGGACAATGATGCTCTTGAGAGTAACGTGGACCTTGCTAAGAGCGTCAGTGCTCCTCCTTTTCCGTGTGACCGTTCCTTCCAATGCCCAGTCTTTAACATGCTGCTGAACGATATGTCAAACACTAGTACTACGCGAGATAAATATAGAAATCACTGTTGGGGGGCGTTGATAGGCGTTGATGGCCATTGAGGGGCATTGATGTCTTCTTCCTAGGGCTGCAGCTTCATTGATCAAAGAAGGGGCATTAAACCCAATGTTGCAATGCTACTGGACACGCTAACGTGAAGTGGAGACAGACATGAAGGGATCTGTGGATCCTTCAACCACCATTGTCCCACGCTAATCACGATTCGTTGAGGTCTGCTTCGGACTGGACCCAGATCCCTCTCCCCTTTCAACAGACCACCGCCCTTTTCATTTCTTTCGACACCAATGATTGTCTCACTTATGACTGTGGAGAAACTTTCGCTGAAGCTATCACTCATCACGCAGAATAGGAATGGCAAAGGCTCTCCATAGGTCTCCCACCAGATCAACGTAGATGAAGTAAGTGGTCCTGATCCAGGAGTTTAGTAAGCCGGGTCCAACCACGCATGTTACCGCTTCACTATCGCGAAAAGCATTCAGGAAAGGTTCAGAAACTGTAGGAATACATGATGTGGAATATGCATAAGTTTTGTCCACAACGAGATATCTTATTTTAATCGAGGCACCATTTACGAGCAGCACACCGAACGCCGGCAACAGCATCGACAGGTATATCCTGTCATATGTATCCAACCTGGTTCCTTTCTGGCCTTTCATAGAAAATCCCAATGTGCAGGGGTTCCTCGTGCAAATGCCCAGTATGTCACCAGATTGCCATGTTCTATAGGATGAAAAAACTGTACTAAGTTTCATGGCTTGCTTTCCATGATGTAGCATCAAAGCCCACGACCCTGCTGTAGACTTTTCAGGGGCCAGCCGGTGTACGACAATTTGTACCAACTAAGCAATATGGAATTCTGTCAAAAGACGCCAATGTTACGCATGTATCAACGGCCGATCTGACCTGAAGCCCCAGTGAAAGATCGGACCGCGGCTTTAAGCCGAAATCAGCCATAGGCTTGTGGTCTGATCACCTAGAAGGTCGGAGGGGGGTGGAGCAGAGGCCCAATGTGGTAGGCCCAGATACCGATGGCCTGTGCAGTATGATCGAGTGCGAAGGTCTAGTAATATAGTACCAGAAGCGCTAGATCCCGCGCTGCGGACCGACTTCATCGCAGGACGCCGGTCGTACGACCACCATGGAGGGAGGACCGCCAACTGGCGTCCATGGCGGGTGCCAGGCGCAGACAGTCGTCTGCCTACACGTTTGCGGCCCTTCTCGTCTCCCGACCGCCCCAATGTATGAGACAATCGCCCGGCAATTTTGCCATGGATGATCAACCGTGGCCTTCCGTGCGGGCGAGAGACCCTCAGGGCTGCAAATAAGTAACCAAATCTGTTAACCATGGCATACCGTAGGATCGACGCTCCCATATGCCAAGAAAACCCGCAGGGCATATAGCTTCTGTAGATGTTGATAGGGTACCTTGGAGTCTATGATAAGTGTGGACCTTTATGGGGTCAATATTTCCCTGGGGCTAAGGCGACCGCAGGTTGTGGTAATATTGGTAGAAACGTGGCGTTCCACAAGGGCAAAACATTCCTGCGGACATTATTTTCACGCGGTACTTATCAGTCTATCAAAAAGTGGCTCTGCATAGGACTGAACGGTCCATAGGCTTGAAATGCCCGTAGGGTGTTCGCGAATATGTAAAAATGTGGCTTGCCATACGGCCTATACCTCCATGCGCCTAAATTAACCATAGGGGGCTGAACTTTCCTCGGAATTGTGGTGTTCCACAGGGCTAGGAGCTCCATGTGTCCCCACCGCCCCCAAGGTGTTCATGGCTACGAAGAAGTGTGGTTCTCCGCGAGGACTAGCCATCCGCATGCCAAGAATCCTCGTAGGGCGCCTATTATGTTGCACAACATGGCGCTTCACGGGGAGAGACTTCCCATAAGGCCGAAACTGTCACAGGGCATGCAGGAATCGTAAAAGTGTGGTTTGCCACGGGAAAGCATGGCCCGTCAGATGGTCTCGAACACCGTACGGCTAAAATCACCGCAAGGAACTGTATATTTGGAACAATTACGGCTCCCGCTAGGGCACGAATGGAATTTATTTTATTGTGGTGTACCACAAGGTCCAAAATATCCTATGCTTTGATTAGATTGCCTTTATGACTTATCTAACAATAACTACACCAACGGCTTCGGTTTCTATTGTATATTATGGCGTTCCACATGGCTTATCGTACCATAGATTTCGCCGATACACAAGGCACCATGTTTTGCCAGGGTATGTTGTAGTATTAGTGCTTTTCCGATCACGGAGAATTACTGTCGCGTAGTCTAGCCTACAAATAGTTTTCGCCGCGGGCAGAAGGAAGTGGGTGGGAAACGTTTTGATGAGTCCTTGAACAGCTATCCTCTTTCGACAGCAGTCCTACTCTGGCGGAGGTCTCGCTTCGACCTCGACCACAATATTTGTCTGGTATCAATGTGATTGATATTTTCTATAGACGATTCAGAATAGAATTTCCTTGCGTAATAGGTTACGATACGACCATATACTTAGTAGCTATCCACAGGTTACACTTCTAGCCGTTATCCGTAGAAGCCAAGCATGACTTTGTTGTTATTTCTGCTTGGGTGCTTTTGTCTGGTGCCTTTACCAATCGTTGTGGCTCGGACCTAATTTTGCTAGGCTACAGCGTTTCAAAAGTCGAGCGTTGCTTACCTTTCTCTTCCCTTCTCTTGAATTTCATTTTTTTTTCTTTCTAAATGTACATATCCTTCGTTATTTCTAGTGAGAATCGCTGGATGGGGCTTGTTTCTTACTGTCAGGGGATTGTTTTGGGAGAGACGTCTCAAGACAGCAGTTTCAGGATGGGTTTTTCACGGCAACGCTCTTGTTTAGCGTACCTTCTTGTCCTGCTGTGGACGCTAGTCCCACTATAGGTGGGGGCGCCTTGGCCTGCTGTCCATTTTCTGAAGGAGCGCCCGCTCATGCGGTACCTTTCGACATACCATTCATGGTCGTCGCCATTCACGTGACCTAACGGGCGTTCGCTTGATGGGATGGGTTCCAACGTACAAATGAAAAATAAGTTTCTCACTAGGCGGCTATCGCTTCTCGGTTTTACCGCGCTAACACCGAGAATCGTCGATATTACGGTTCTGCTAATATTGAAGTCTCTCAATATTACCGTTGTCGTAATATTTTGCAAGTTTAACACTCGCGTGCCCGAATATTATTACTCTACTAATATTCTGCCATTCTTAATATCTTCACCGCTTCGTGGTGTCGCATTAGTCAGGAATCTGTAGTGATTAAATTCATTTTCTTGCATCGCTGGAATTTTGAAGCGGACTTTCCCCATCAGTCCTTAGTATCCCTGGTAGGAAGAGCCATCTACATCAGTGAACCATCCACGTTGAGGTTCCTACATCTGAATCCCTTTTATGTCGAGCTTTCTATATAAGTAACCTCCCACTATCAAAACCTTTCTTTAAATTAATATTCTGATTTCCAATAATCTGTCCTGCTGGTAAACCTGCGGGTACCAGTACCTTTGAAGTGGGCGATAACTCGGGAAATTCTTTAATTTCTGCTCAAAGCATCATGTTTTAAATGATTGTTGGTGTAGTCCACTATCTTGGCCAATAGTTTTCAGACACAACGGCCCTCAGCTAGCCCTCCTTAGTCCCTAGTGGACCTCTCTTTGACAATCCGCCTAATTTCGAGAACACAAATTGCCACCCAACTCTATAGGCCTTGTGTGAACTTGGGGTAACGCTTATCTTTAGTAAATGTGCCTGGGCAACCGCCTTCCTAGTTGGAGCTTACATTTCCTTCCGTCCCACTGGGAATAATGTCGACACTAATTCCCTCAACGAACCCAAAATACTTGAAACAGATAACCTCCAGTTGTTGGGTATTGTAGTTATCAGCACTAGGCGCTCTTTTAAATTCTGAAGAGCCGCTATTTCGCGTGATCTTTGCTGATTTATATAGATATATATGTGATTGTGAGTAGGGAATCTGTAGAGGATTGCTAGCTTGCGTATTCAAGATTACATATATACACTTGTATATCACCTGAAATATTTTAAGGCAAATGTAGAAAAGCAGAATGGTGATATTGCATTTCCAAATGCACAAAAGCGTCTTTTGTTTCACGGGAACAGATAGCGCGTTGTGACAATTCGAAAAAGATCGAAATCTTGGAGCAACGTAAAATTGGAAGGCCGACGCCAGAACCACGGTCCCTGTCACTCATATAAACAGATAGAATACGCCAGTGTGTCCCATTATGACTCCAACAAATTCGCCCGCGTTAATTAGTATTTTAGATTGATTTAGTTGACGCTAGTAAATCCTCAAACATCTACTGATCTCGAATAAGCTCGCGATGACCAAAGGAAGAACCATCCAGCACCGGGGATCGGACACCGCCAAGGCAAGGAGCCAACAACGAAGTCGACGGAAGATTCAGCTGTTCCTAAAAGCATATGAATATTGCCAGGAGTGTGACGCGGATATTTCCTTGACAATTCGATTGAGGCATAGCGGCGAGATTGTCTTTTTTAATTCGGACGGGAGCTGGTCTCCTTCGAAAGAGCAGCTGGTAGGTTGATGTACTACTCTGTACGCCTGGTATCAGAAACTAACTAACTTAGGCGACGTACTATCCGAGACCCAAAGAGATTACTTGGCAGGAACTGGCTGCTCGATATAATCCCTAAATAGTTGCACAGGGGTATTTATGAGTGATTTATAGTTACCAACTTTTGAGGTATAGGAGGCATTATAGTGACAACAGAGCAAATTCGACATGTACTAAATTGATGTTCATCCCTACCAAAAAAAGGAAAACCTTCAACGATTCTGAATTGTTTTCTTACAACAGATTTGGCTCTGGCTCTTTACGTCCGGAGAAGAGTACTTCGAAGCGGTCCTCATAGAGGATCATGAGGAGAAGAACGATATTCAGAAAGTGTATAATAGCGCCCGCACTGAGATCGCCCTGAGGCACATCTTGCCCTGAGGCAAACCGTGCCCTGAGGTAGACCATGCCCTGAGGCAGACCTTGCCCTGAGGTAGACCATGCCCTGAGGTAGACCATGCCCTGAGGCAGACCTTGCCCTGAGGCAGACCTTGCCCTGAGGCAGACCTTGCCCTGAGGTAGAACTTGCCCTGAGGCACACCTTACCCTGAGGCAGAACTTGCCTTGAGGCACACCTTACCCTGAGGTAGAACTCGCTCTGAGGTAAACCTTGCTCTGAGGCAGAACTTGCCCTGAGGTAGCCCTTTCCATACATGCCAGTATGTGGAACACATCTCACACTATCTGGCGTATACCTACAATTCGTAATTTCTGGGATATGAGTTCCTGAGATGTTTCATAGGACTATGATTAGCCTGGTGTCTAAAATATGGAGTAACACGCATGATGTGCGGAATCTTGATTTGGTAGATGTGAATGAGGACAGCGCGAAGCGATGTTAGGTTAGATAGTTAATTCACGAAACCGGTTTAGTGGCAGCGAAGTCAGCCTCAGACCCAATGAAATTTGTTCCTAGCCAGTGATCCACATAGGACCCCAAGACCGCTGCAGTCCACTAGTCTGTCCTGCGAGCCTCATAAGTGGGGTGCCACCGATTCATAAGCCTATTAATCATTGTGTATGGGATCAACGTGACAGATAGACTTCCAATCAGACAACACCGAACACAAGATCCATTGGACTGCAGCTTAGATGGTGGAATAATGGATTAAAGAATCCCAGGCGTGTTGCGGGTTGAGGTACCATGGCTAAGGGAATGGACGGATTTTGAGCGGGCAATGTTGCACGCCCGATGAATACCACCGAGGGCAATTAATCCAATCAAGGACGCAAGTGAGAGTGCCGCTCAGATAAGTACCTAGACAAGTTCTTATTGCTTTGAGTGCAAGAAGTGGCGCATGTGATATGGATTATGCCGTGGCCATACTATACTCGGAAATAAATACTCTACGATGACTATTCAGTTGGGTAGTGTCGTTAAAAAATCGATGATCTGGAAATAGCTTCTTTAGACCAACAAACAGTACGCCGAACACTGAGGTGATCAAGCAGGGGCAATCAGGGAGTCCATAAACGGCCAAAAAGAGCATTCTTCCCAAGTCAAAATGCGCTTTCCGTATTGCTGAGTTATTGGCGCTTCCATCCCCTGCGCTAATCTATAGCAGGGTAGTCTCATGCTCTAACGTACCAAAAATTTCTGAGCAGAGACTGGAGAGGTGAATTATTCTGAAGACCGCCGATAAGGATAGGAGCCCGCGCTCGTGGGCGCTTAGGGCAATGACCATGACTAGTACATACACTTAAATTTATAAGTACAGGTAAACCTCGCCCTAAACATGACCTGCTCTTGTTCTGATGAACATCTTTGCTTCAAAAAGTTCCTTCCTTTCCAACGGGCTATCTAAAATTCGTAATGACGTCGTCCGCACCCCAGCTCACCGGTCGATCTTCTTCAAACATACCCACTTCTGACTCTGACAAAAATTCTGGCAAGAGCGAGGAGAAATCTTCGGAAACATATTGGGTTAGGTCCAGAACCTGGCGATCCTTGCCCTGAGCCACCTGAAGATCTGCGGCTCTTCTTCGTTGAGGTTGCTCCGTACTCCCATAATGGGGCGAAATGCAAATTATCGATTTGTGGTTCAAGGATTCAGCCTGGCCATTTCCATTTCGCGGTGAGCCCAGGGATGGGACAGAACAAATGGTCCGCCGTGGGTAAGTCCATTAGATATTCCACGATAACTATTAAGCTGAATGATCCATTGCTTAGATTTGTACCATATCCGCTGTTTCGAGTCAATCGCAGATTTTTCACAAGAAGAGTTTATCGACCGAGTCTGGCCTCTAACTAGAAATAGCTGGATGTTTCGAGGATTGGCAGCCAGTAGCGTCTTTGATGCCAATTACCTTGTCTCAGGTGGAATCGAGCGTCTCGTTCTCGAATGGAAAGTCCGACGGGGACAACTAATTGATGAAAGGGACGGACGCAATAGACAAGAGGATCTAGATCCAGACTTTTACGCTTTACTGAGGAGCAGGTTCGGCAACATTCAGGTGCAAAATGCCAAATAACATAGATCGATATGAATACCGTCATCTAGCAGTCACTCTCTCTCCCTTTGAGAGTGGCGGCCCAGGCGACACAAACAAATTGAATCTGTTCGATCAGTATCTTAGAGTTACACCAGTGTGCTTGTCAGATCCACACAATCTCAGTTCTATGATCGAACGTTGAAAAATCGATGTGGTAAGACCTCTCCCCCCTCACACCTCAGTAAGTCTATTGAAAGTCAATGCAAGAATCTTGCAATGGAAGGAGACCCGACCATCGATCCAAAGATTGTCAAGCGTTCAAGCGCCTGTCGGCCGTCCCTATGCTGAGAGCGCATTTTACATGGCTATTTCATCTTCATCGTTGTAAATTGGCACTCACCCGGGTAAACAGTGCTTAGATTCCAAATCAATTAATCTGACATATCTAGAAACCTTTATCTCTGCTTAAACATCAATAATCATACTTTATTTACAACGAACAATATTTGGGACTATCTGAACGCGATATCGCGGACATCTTCGACAGGCAGCAATTGGGAGACGCATCTTGGCAGACCCATACCCATAGAATATTATGCACAGTAAAATCTAAGCGGCTGGGAGGAGATTCGAGCTTTACACTAGACATAAAGCGACCTGTTATAGAAGAATCCACTATTGAGCTCTCATATAGCTGCCTTAAAAATGGCTAGCCTTCTGCGTATCCTATAGAGAAATAAGATGCCTCGCGGAATCGCGTCAACCTAAATACATCTCTAACGGAAAATCGTGATATATCTGGTAATCAAAGTCGTTGCTCCACTCCAAAACGAAGCACTTGACGAGAGCAATGACAATCGACGGACTGAGATAGGAAGGGCTTGGCTGGGGAAGCGACGATCTCCAAAAAGTTGTTTCATCCAGCGCCGAGACTTCACCATCCCATATAGTGAGTGCTATGTCAGTCACAATTCTGACTACGTCACCCGAATTCCCGCCTCCAGCTAGAACAGCACTTGCAGCCATATCTGCCATATTGTCCCTGACGAATTGAGGGTTCCAACCTTTAGCATCCAACCTCTCCGGCCATTTTGCCACAGCATAGCGAAGTGTCTCTGCTAGGTGATCCCGCCACTGATCCAGCCTGTCTTTTGCAAACGCAACAAGTATATCACGGAGCCCTCGATGGATTGACCAAGAGAGAGATGACCATGGTAGACAATCCAAGGCTCTATTGAGAATAGCTGCTTCTTTTTCAGGAACATACAAAGACACGTCGAGATCAGCACCATCTTTGCTAGGCAAGCGTAGGATGGGCATGTCTTCCAATACCTCTGCTTCCGGGTTTATCGCTTTCATGAGCAAGAAGTCGACGTCATTGACGTTGCCACCTACCATATTGTATAAGTGCCTACCGCTATGTGCACCGCCAAAGCCTTTGACAGCATATTTTAAGACCCATTGGCCCGATGACTTGCGCCCGGGGAAGGCACATTTAAACGTAGTAGATGTTTGCGCATCAATCACCCCGGCGAGCATTTGCAGGCATTTGTCGATTCTTCTGTGAAACATTGCTGGATAAACATCATTTGCTATGCTGTGTGAGTCATGTGCAGTAAAATACACACGTGCTAAGTCCCCAATAGGCCATTCGACCCGCCATTGTCCACAGTAAGCTGCATACGCGGCCCGATGACCGGAAGCTCCGCTGTGTCGAAATATTGGCCGAGCATTCGTGATGCAAAATAATGTTATCAGGGTGGTGCGGGAAATAATCGTACAAGTGGTCAATTTATGCTTGATAAGTGGATGGAGGGGAAGATCGGCCCATCCATCATTTAGATCAACCACGTGTGATTCAGGGTTAACGGTCACAATATACTCTGGCTTGACATTAGAGCTCTCTGCAAGTATTTTTGGCTTCTTCCGCGCGTCGTGTACACTGCTTGAAGCAGTTGGATGAAGAACTGCAAGCAGTACTGACCATGCAGCCTGCCCGGTGGGCTGAGCAAGAGGTAAGCGACTGACAGCTACTGTCATTCGGCCACAGAAACCCTGACAGAGGTTTGCAGTGATGAAAGGCCCAACAGGTGGTGGCTTAATGACACGATACCACGGTACATATATCTGCCGCTGGCTCCATTTGCCTAGATGTCGGATGTCTCGTAATGAATGGAAGGGGTCCGCTTGGTCGATGATGGTGCCAAATTGCGTAACGATAGAACCTAATCCCACCACTGTTGCAGCCAATGACAGCCACGTAGCAACGGTTGATGAAACATCCATTTAGAGACAATGTTGGCTAGCTAACTCTCAAAAGATAAAATAGTCGTTATCGGCGAGGTGGTTATGATCTAGATCGGAGTCCGATGATTTGATGATTTTTGATTTGTTTGAAGCCTGGTAAATCACCGATCCAGGGCTGGAAGATCTCAAATCAGATATGTGATAACTTTGAGAGATATTTAGGTCTTTTGAAATTTGTGGTTTTGGTTCGTATCTCAACTTCTGGTTCCATATGCGTCTCTGGGGTCGAGCAGAAAGGGAAAAATATCGTTTCACCTGTAAGTCCGGCTGCAAGTTCAATAAATATCACGCATACAAAGCAGAAGACAGCGAACTGACCCCTCTGTTCGCGCGCGCTAACACCTAAGCCGGCGCAAGTTGCCCTCCATTACTTGTGCGATTAATCGATGAACAACATTACCCACTATACTAACGCACACAGACGCGGGTAAGAGACCAGGCTCCCAATGGGTGTCATTTTTTTCGGGGGAGGAAGCGTTCCTGCTGACAGCCTTCCATTAGTTAGAAATTTTTCGTTTTCTGATTGGCGTCGGTATGAAAATTTCACACGTTGATCTATCCATGGCACAGATACTAAGCGTTTAGACGGAGGCCCTAGGGAAGAGTTTCGCAATGTCCGAACCATTCACATGTAATACGTAAGACACCCGTCGAATGTGTATCAACGCTGAAATAGGCATGGCGCCAACATAAGGAGTCTCGTGTTGTCCGGGGCCTTGAGCGACTACAGATAATGATCAACTACAGTTGCAAGTTGATAGCGAGCTGTACAAGCTCTTGCTCATTGTATTCTATCCTCGGAAGGCCCGGCGGAAGAGCTCGCAGTGTAGTTGACGCTAAGGTTGCGCTGTCTATATTTGTTGGTTTGCTTTAAGCGGACTAAGCTAAGAGATCTACCTAGATCATTTCCGGTATATTAGCGCTTTAGCTCCTGTGTATCATCATCAAGATCATGCCACCATTTCAGCACACATGTTGATTTGTTCTTTATTTACCATGCCCAATGTAGCGCTGCATGCGGACTAAAAAGGAAAACCTATCACACCAATTATTTAATGAATTGGAAATAATTAGTCGCGGGGATAAAGCCCTAGCATTCAACGTGGCAATGGATGATTGGACAACATAGCCGCTAGCAGCACGGTTTGAAGGGTGTGGATCCGGTCCTCATTAGTCCAAGGTAACTGAGCGGGAAGGGAAAAACCGAATGATGTGATAAGTGAAATCAATATAAAATACAGTTAAACAACGAAATCGAGTCCTCCACAGTACTCATTAATCATTTGGACTTTCGTGGGACATGTCAACTCGACTGATCAAGGTGGGTTAAGGCGCGACCTATCATGTGCTAGATTTTCGCGGGCAGGGACTCGGAGACGCTTATTACATATACTCTAGTTGCCAAGAGATTTAGACTGTCACATCAAGGCTAAGCACATTCATGTGACACAAGACCTAGTGCATCCTTTCTGGTTTCGTCAATCCATCGCAAATTTGGTTCTTCCCCCTATTCAAGATGAGCATTCTTTCAGCTAACCCAGGGATGGCTAGATGCAATATTCTGCCGCTCGAAATAATCCTGCTTATTGCCGAGAGCTTGGATCTACATACTCTAAGCTCGTTTCTTAGAGCTCTTCCACATGCTGCAAAGGCACTTGCATCTGTGCATTTTTCGATTAACGACGAATCTCGGAACTGTATAGTCCACATACTAGCAGCCGACGGAGAACACGAGCTCTTACTGCAAGTCTTAAAATGCAAAAGTGCTCTGCCTGACTCGAGAAATAAGGATGGCCAAACCCCATTGTCACTTGCAGTCACCAATGGGCATCTTCCAGTCGTCCAGGCACTACTGAATCGAAATGATGTCGACGCAAGTGTTACGGATTCTATGAGTAGGACCTTGCTGCATATGGCATCTCTGAACGGCCGAGAAGCAGTAGTGGATCTGCTCATGCACTGGTCTGGGGTAGACATCGACAAAAAAGATAAACAAGGTCAAACTGCCTTTTCACTTGCAGCAGAATATGGTCAAGAGCGGGTAGCGATGATGATGGCAAAGAAAGCCGATTTATATGCAAGGGATGTTTGGGGGCGAGTTGCTCTGCATGTCGCATCGCTTAATGGCCATAAAAACATCGTGAAGATCCTATTGAATCAACCCGATGTAGATGTCAATATCCTCGACGCTCGGCGCTGGACACCTCTTTGTTACGCGGCTGGAAATGGACATGCCTCAACGATTGAAGTTTTGTTGTGTAGGAATGATATTGATATTTATTGGCGCGGGATTGAGCATCAAGACCCCCTTTCATTGGCAGCAGAGAGCGGGAATCCAACGGCTGTAAATTTACTGCTACTCCGAATGCAACAAAACCTCACAGCACCGGAACAAAACACCCACCATCTGAGTTCGCAGTTGAACTTCAGAGATCTATGGGGACGCACCCCTTTATCAATTGCAGCCGAACAAGGCCATGAAGCAATAGTTACCTTGCTAGTCGCGCTTCCGGAAGTGGATATTAATGTCGGCGACTATGGAAAAGAAGGACCGTTGGCAAAGGCTGCAAGAAATGGCCGAGAGACTATTGTGCAATTATTGCTTGCCCGTCGGGACATTGATATTGGTTCCTTAAATGTACGAGGACAGACACCTCTAGAAATTGCAGTCTTGGAAGGTCATACAAATATTGTGATGATGTTACAGAGGCTTTCCCTAGACACAGCTCCAGATCCGGCAGGTGTTTCAATTTCATCATGATGTGAAACTCGTAATTATTTGCCTAGAATTGTTATGGATCGAGGGCCGGTCGAGTAAACGATCAAGCTTCACAACTCTGTTGGTACGGCACATTTCAAGTTGCCTGAGCTGATCGCTTTTTTAGAAACCAGCGAGTTGCAAACACGGCTCGGGCAACTCAAAACGCCGAGCTCCCATCAACTTTTGATGCTGCAAGGTACCCTACTGTATGAGTCAGCAACCCCTCAGCGGAAACCATTGCTCTATCTATCACGGGATGGCGCCATTTTTGCCCGAACCTGAATTGGAAAGGTGTCTGGAAATTTTTCTGCGCTTCAGGTCACTTTCTTATTAACCCATGTTAGAAATGAGAAGCTTATTTAGAAAACTCATTGCTCAGAAACTATTTCATTGCTATCGCTTCACCGATCAGCATTTCATTTAGGAAGGGAAAAAAAATAAGAAAAGACTTAATTCTATTTACCTCTTCTAGCAGTTTTGTACCGCACGTTTTGATACTTCGTATTCACGCGACGGAACCTCAAATAATATGCCGACTTCAGAACAATATGATGGCACAAAGATCTGGACGACGCTCCTTACGAATCGAGCATACTTTGGTGGGTTGCTCGTGCTTAATCATACCCTGCGCAAAACACGATCTAGGTATCAGCTCAAGGTAATGATTACCCCTGCCGTCAAAGAAGACACGGAATATATGCAGGCATTTGAGGCAGCCGGAATTCCCACGATTGTTGTTGAAAACATCGAACCGGCGCCAAGGGATGGCATAATCAACAAGGGTACCTGGGAGAAACTTGCTCCGTGGCGATTCACGGATTATGAGGTGCGTTAACCAATTTCGAGGCCACAGTAGCTGCGTGACCTTGCAAATCAAAATATCTTATTCAGATGCACAGAGAGTTATCCTCCTTGATAGCGACCAGGTCATCCTGAAAAATATCGACGATATGATGGATATGGACCTCCCCGAAGGCTTCATTGCAGCTAGTCATGCTTGTACATGCAACCCTCGCAAGTTGGCACATTACAGTAAAGACTGGTGAGCTTTGCCATGATCAAAACATATAAGAACTTCCCTCCTTAACACTACGCGCTGTTCTAGGATACCAGAGAACTGCGGTTTCACCGCCGCGGACAAAGCGACTGGCAGGCCCAATCCAATTACCGAGAGAAGCCCGCAGAATCACCACTTGTTGAATAGCGGAACGGTAATTCTGCGCCCGTCCCTCAAGGAGTATGATGCGCTCATAAATGCTATGAACACACATCCGGATGTTCCAAATATGCTTTTCTTTGACCAGGACCTCCTAGCCATTGTATACCGAAACAAGTGGATGCCCCTACCGTACACCTACAATGCACTGAAGACTTTGAGGCTATGTCACAGCGACCTGTGGAGAGATGAAGACGTCAAGATTCTGCATTACATCCTCAACAAGCCTTGGCAGAGCAGGACTTACGCCGATGACCTGGTCGACTCAACACATAAGGTGTGGTGGGATGCATTCGCTGAGGTCGAGAAAGAGTGGAGAGAGAGCTTGGATGCAAATAAACGAAGATTATGGCAGAATGTCGTTGCACCTGTCGTTGCGCAGGAGTAAATCTCATCCTTGGCGTGATTATCTTTATGTACAACTGTTCGAAAGCATGCTGCCATCGCAGGTAGACAAAGGTATTCCTAAAACAAGTATTTGTCACTATATTGAATGATGAAGGGCATCAATGATGCCGTGTCGTAGTGTTGTCGATAGGGAGGCTATTCCACGTGTCAGATCATACTACGACTTCTATAAGACAAACAGAAAATTCCTCTGACATGCCTCTGATTGCACTAGAGCGTGGGAATCTATGAATAGAGGGTGACGTCGCCCAGCTAACTATAACCAGTCGGCAACAGACACGCTTCCACGACGCCAAAGGGAGATATGCGAAGTGGAAGATGAATCCAGCACAGTAGAAATTAGCCATTAGCAAAGGCTAATGGTAGCAGTTCTTTGAAATGCGATAATTGTGGAGAATTACGAGAAGAATTGCTGAGGAAGGACACTTTCCCCGAAGAGCCTCGCAGTTGCCTATCAACTGAAGTCCTTCCGTAATCGGCGTGCAATACTTGGACGGAAAAGACCGTGCTAGAGGAGATTTCAAGAGATTCTAGTACAGTAGAACTGTATTCTGTTGATCAACATTAGGCTTCTTTTCTCTTGCTATGACTTAAGGTTAAATGTTTCTATTTAAATACATCGTGACGGACAAAAACAGCTTGTATTATACAATAAAATCAGGGAATCGTCAAACATCGTTGAGGGTTGCTTGGATGACAATCTGTTCCTACGGCATGTATATAGCTTGTTGACATTCTCGTGCAAGCTTCCCTTGGGTGGACCCTCGCACAACCGTTCCGTGGCATGTCTCTGCGTGATTTAAAAGTGTAGCTTTCTGCTCCAGCAGCTCCATCCCACAAATATTACACTCAACCCCGTTGGCTGGCCAGGGAGTGTTGACATGTTTTCGTAGAAAATGTTTTGTCAGTGAACCAGCTGTTGCGTATTCCTTGATCCGGTCTATGAGCGCGAGATTGGGATTCCCCACACAGAGAAAGCAAATTCGGGGTCGCTGTCCTGGGGTTCTGATTCGAACAGATTCCATTGCTTGTCGTAGAGCTATCTCGGTCTCGTCTTCTATCACGTGCTGTTGCCGTTTGGTAGGAGCACAATAATCGTTAGCATCGGGTAGGGGTCGGCGGCAAGGTTGAGTTCGAGGTATAGGCCGCCCCTCTCCCACCGGGCAGAAGGCAGTCATCGCATTAATTGCGTTGATCCGGCGCTGATATTCTGCTTCAAGTGTAGCACCGGGTATGGTCAGTACAGCATCGATCACCTTCAGATGCTGTGGAGGCATGAAGCCCGTGTGCTCTAGAGTGTCCATCACCTTGGTGTCGACGAGCTTCCCTGCAAGTTGCCGTTCAAGGTCAATCACAGGTTGCTCGTTCCTGTATCGCTCCAGATTCTCTCGGATGCGTCGGTTCCGCTGTCGCTGTTTCTCATTCCGCAGTTCCCGCACAGCTTTGTTATACTTCCGCTTTGCTTCCATCGCTCGATCATGGAGATGATCCAGCTTGGCTTTTAGATGATGGTGATTCTGGGGAACGGCCCCTTCAACATCATGGCCATGGGATGATTGATATGCCGCAGTGGCACGATCCAACGTCACTTTGCGGTCATCCCACTTCTGCTTGCGTTTTGTTACTGTGTCCTGCCGTTCACGGACCACAGGGAGCTCATTGAGGGACATGGACTCCTCGGGAGAGAGTTTATAGGGTCGATTTGGGTCAATTGATGCACTCAAAGAGCAAGCAAACCGCACTAGCGATGACTGTGAACCTGTTTTACGGATGATCCCTTGGACATCGACATCAACATCCACCTCGTAATGTCGGATGAATGTGCGGATATCGGAGTGCTGTAGGATTACATTTTGCAGAGCATCCGTAACTTCTTCTACCCAATGGTTAGTACCCAACTCTCTGTGGGTTGGAAACATACTCACCGCTGGTGTTAAATGCTTTGGCCCCAGCATATCGGAGAAGGTATGGCCGGGTAATCTGGTCAAACCCCGTAATCTCACCACCCCGGCGCATGCGGGACCGCACCGTAGCTGCTGTCAGTGGCCTCTCCAAGGCAATTCGATATCCTGTGGGTTGCCGCTCTACCTGGCAGAATACAAATTTATCCAGTATTTCATCCTTGAGTTTTAACTCCTGCTGTCCCTTGCCGTCCAGTACCCCAAGGCTGTAAAGTTTTTCTGGGCAATCCAGCACGGGTCCGGCCGTAGAAAACTTCTTGAAGCCCTGGACGTGAAAGAGCATACCCAGCAGGCAAACATGTGGACTGAGGACCAACGTTGGATCGAAGATAATTTCGGGAACCTTAAATTCATTTCTATCCTCCTCTGTTAGGACACGGCGCCTTAGGGAGCTGCAAAAATCAAAAACACCTACGCAGCCTTCTTTCCAAGGAACCTCTTTGTAAAGTCAGGCTTCAAGAAGATGAACAGTCGAGGACGTCCGCCTTCCGGATCTCGGATCAGAGTCAATGATATGTCCGTATAGCGAAGGTGGAGGAGCGCCGACGGACGGCTTGCAGTAATGGCTGCAAGCTGGCAGAAGAGAAGGAGTTGGATACGCTGCCAACCGCAGTCGAATGTCATCTCAGTGGTGGTCAAGAGGACGCGTGCAAATTCGGCTACATCCTCAATATACATGTTCTTCTTCGGCTTCCAATTGAGTTCGAGGTCTTTCTCTTTCGCGACCAGGGCGATGACCTGTTCTTGATCAGTATCTGTACCTTGTTTAACACGGACAGAAATTGAAATGGGTACTTACATCGTTCACCTTGACAGTTATGTCTTTGCTGAGTCCAGATGCTGTCTCCTGCTTCAGAAGAAGATGCCACCACTTCCAGAATGAATTCAGCGAGCTCTGATAGGTAATCCCTGGGCAGTGGCGACCACCCTTGCCACGACGAATATCACACCGCCAACCGAAGAATGCGTACAGAAATTGAATCGTCTCATCAGAGTTTGAGATCCATTTCCAGTGCTGCGCTGGATCAACTCCAATATGTTGGCAGTACCTGCCGGGAAGATGTCAATGAGCTTGAACACAGCATGAGAGTCACGGAGATTATCTACCTATTCCAGTACATGCGAGTTTCATCAAGCCTTTCTTGAGTGTTCTGGCTGTACCGATTCTGTCTAAGCTGAGTGACATCCAGGCTCTCAGCCTGGGCCAAATAGTGTTCCGGAGGCAGCTGGCCCTCGTCGTCGAAGGTATCCTCATCTTTTTCATCATCGGAACCGTCCTCGCTATCGGACTCTGGGCCGCTGCTGGAGTCGCTCTCAGATTCATTGCCCGAAAATATTGCGCTCAGGTCGGAACTGGCATCACTCTGATACTCTGTGTTGTCAGACCCTTGCAGACGGGATCGAGGCGCCATAATCAACAGTGCGCAAGGGAAGCCAGGAAGGAAATGAAAAGGAAAAGTCACAAAGAATAAGAGTTAAGTGAGGATAGGAGCGGTTTTGTGCTTGAGCAGAAACTCCTAAGGGAGATGTTGCACGAGATATTAGGGGAGAAAAGATACGGGCAAGACAGCGTGCAGCAGACACGATGAAATTCAGAACTGTAAAGAATACGAAGAAAGAGGATGAAAGAACATGAAGGTTGAGGGGAGCCATCTTTGACTCTCCTCCAGGCGGCCATATTAAAGGCATTTCGCTGGGTGATTGATCTCTTTGATCAAAGAGCAACAAAAAGCGCATTTGAAACTATGGGCTTTTGTGGCTTCGCGTGGTGGTAATGCTTCTGGCCGTGGTAATACGCACAGAGAATGCTAAGACGGGTCGTGGATAGAGCGACGCTTAAAACGGCCGTAGAAGTAGCCCTTTTCGGCCACCTTCTCACCGTCACATCATGAAACTGAGTTACACTTGGATTTTATATTTTCTCATCAAAGACTTCATAAATAAGCGTCGACAGCTATACACAAGATCATGGAGAATATACCTAGCAGGTCTCGTCTCGAATCCGAGAAGATTACCAATTCTACAGTTGACAAAATATTATCTGGACTAGCCATGTGGCTTAATCAAACGGCCAATTTTGAAAAGGAGGGCGAAAACCTGGAGAAGTGTGTGTGTGGATAAAGGCCTTGTCCAAGCCTGTCGACCTCTCCTAGATTTACTGGAAATTGATCAGAAGATCAAACATCGATGGGGTTACACAGTACTACGGACAGGACCCAGCCCGGCGCGATTCTATAATACAAAAGGTCCAGCCTTTGTGGTTCCTATACACACAACCGGTTGTCCCACTGCATCAGGAGTAGAACTAATACCTGGCTCGACACTCTACATGACCGAAGAGATAGAGGTCGGCCCAGGATTAGTCGGTCTTTTTGTTGCTGTATTATGATACTTCTGTGGACAAGTGGAGATATCTATAGTGAACTGCGATCAAATCGCTCAAATCGTCCGATTTCCTCTTATCCCTACGCTTGATCCTTCGCTCAAAGAGATGAGGTGAAATCGCCTCTATGATCTATCGCTATATTATTTTTATTCTAGGGAACGCGTTAACGCGTCAGTATATTTTTTTAACTGGAGTATTAGTGAGAGGTATGTAGGAGATTTGGCCAGTTTCCTAGAATAGTATTAACGTGATCTATAGCTGCGGGATAGGGTCCCTGAAATCTTTGGTTTTAAATATCTATATAGTATAGAATAGTCTCTACTCTATAGTATAGATACCGCTGCTATTTAATTTTATTCTAGATTTTTTAAATACTAATCTTATAATGTACGTTTTCTAGAAATCAGTAAATACCTCTTTTTAATATACGCTGGAAGTTTATTTATCTAGAAGTCTATTTATAATATAACTGTCAATGAGAGCTGCTTAGTACGTACTACTAAACGGCCGTTGACAACCCGAGAAGAGCCCCTGAATGGGGGCTGTATTCGGGTATAATGCATTTCTCTCTTCTGTCTCTCTCTCTCTATAAATATTGTGATGGAGCGGCTGCGTTGTATTTGTATACTGATATGTATTTCTACTAGATAATAGTATCTTTTTTTAAGGTTTATTACAACAGTGATATTAAGATTGAAAAAATATCTTGATTTATATAATTTATAAAGTAGGATTTGGTATATTTACTCTGAAGTAGGGATTCAGCTCTACCACGGTCTTCTCAACAGCTTCAGCACTCTGACGACCACAAGGGCATCTTCTACCTGGCTTCCGGGAAGGATATGAGACTTTGAGACCAGACAAGGTTCTTTCAAGTGTGACAGTTGAATGCTCTAGTAGAGACATCAATCGACGTTGGAATAAGTGATTCCGCGAACAAATACCGCAACCAGGAGATCTTGGAAGGTCTGGTGGTCATTCACAGACTCCCGAGGCCCAAAAGCGATTCTCTACGTGAGTATGTAGCCGTTCAATACTTTTACTATTAACTTGGACCCTCCTGGTCTCTTGATTCTCCAGACCAACTCTGAGTATTCCCGGTTGATCATGCCGTCGGTCCGTCCACTCTGTACACAGCATATACCTTGCTCACTCTCCCGGCACCTTTGGTGACCTGGCGGTTGTATTATATCTCGAAGTCCAACCGTCCCAATCCTGCGTGGTCATGGAAGACAGCAGATCGCTTGCAGAGCTCATGAAAGAGTATGTATGGAAATTCCCAGGATCCAGATGTACGGATAGCCACGGATCAATTCACAGGACGCGTCGAGAAGCGGTTCAGGCTCTTTAGACACTGGAGATATCCGTTTGATGTGTTTACGCTGCTGCTAGAGAAGATGTCTAGACTAGGGCACATCATATCTGAGATTCTTAGGCGCCGATTGATTTCGAGGTTCGAGGAGATTTGTCATGTGTCAAAATGACTGGCATCCTTTGTTCCATGTAACTCTTTGTCTTATTGTTTAGACAATTCATTCTTCGGTAGACTTCGGATGAATCATTTCTCTGAGAAATAGCCATGTACTGGTTCCCATACAAAGTTATCTTTAGCACACACACACGGTATGATATGGCAGTAGTCAGCAGAATAACACCGTCAAGACCCATCCTGATCAGTCGGCCTGTCATTATATAAGATAAATCGCACATCGATGGGAGATCCTGCTGAATAGGTCGGCATGTACCAAGAATTGTCTGTCAGACAATGGGTCAATAAAGCAGCGAAAACAATCCCATTCACTGTCACAGTGGATATCCACACGGTCAGACTATGTCTGTCTGAAACAATCATACATAAGGAAACCAACATCGCCCTTGCCTTCGTTCTGACTTGGAAAGCAAGATCCATTGAGTGTAGCTAAATTCGTTTGAAGAACCCTTTCTTCTCTTGCCAGACCGGAGATATGCGTCTCGATCAGGATCTCCCCCTTCTCCAAGGGGGATTTGACAAAACTATTCTAGTTATATACTTAGCATGGACTCGAACTGTCACACAAAATGCTTTCAGAAAACTACCAAAATGGATCTGGAGGATTTTCCACCCTTCCGGCGCTTGCCCTCTGAGCTTATCAGATTCATATTTACCCTTATAGCCAATGACGAACCCACGAGTCTCCATGATCTTAAATTAGTGAGCAGATTATTCTACACTCACGCTAGTATAGCAGCCCGGTCTATAATCTACCGCGATATAGCAATCAAGGTATGCAGACATTACGCACTGACGAAATCGACCCAGGAGATCGTGAAAGGGCTGGACAAGGCAAAGAGCTTCCACTATGCCCGTCGGCTTATCATTGAAGAAAGCCTTTCCACGTGCGAGGCAGATGCTCCTTGCAAGGCGCGTGTTGACTGGCGTCCGCCGAAGCTTAGTGACCTGAGACGCACGGATCTGGATGAGCCATACGAGTCTACATGTGCTGCAGGCCTGCAGGAGACACCATGGTGCCCCAACACTCGCGATGCAGATGTTAGGCTAACCGACAGACGAAACCATGCATGGATGCCCGTGGCAGAGTTGATTAGAAATCTGCCTGCGCTGACAGATCTGTTTTTCAGGTGCGGCGGTCAGTTTCCTGTCTGTCTTCTTGATGCTCTGCATGACTGCGCGCCCCGATCGAGACTACATCTCCACACATTCTCCTTGAACAGCATGGATACCCTCACGGAAGACTCCCAAGAACACAAGTTGGTATTCTCGCCAGCCTTGCATAGTATCATGCTGCAGTACAATGAAAGAGGTGTGCGTAGCTATGACAACAGCCCTTGCTACCGAATGAAGACTATCCAACGTCTGGTCAAGTCGGCCCCGAATTTGAAAGAACTACAAATCACCCGTCGCGAAGCCCCGCAGAACTTCGCATATGCCCCTTTACCTATTCCTTTGCAAAAGCCCAAGACGGACGAGGACGATATCTCCATACCTCCTGCATCGTTGAAACTCCTGAGAATCATTGACCAGGTCCCTTTGACAGCCAGGACGCTCCTTGAATGGGGAAAGCACACGAGATTCTCCGAGCTAGAAACCCTTGAGCTCTGCTCCCTGGCCAAGCCGAAGGCACTAATGATCTGGTCCCAGCAGCTCAAGTTCCCGAAGCTAAAAGTCCTCTATCTACAGCTCAAGGCCCATGCTTTTCTCGAGGAGGACGCTCCTACCACCGAGTTCTACGAGGCGGCAACCCATTTCATAAAGAGTCTCCCTCCACTGAAGGAGCTCTACTTCGAGGGTTGGCACTCGCTGGTGTCTTTGAACCCACTTGCTCGTCACCATGGCTGTTGCCTGCGCAGGCTGGACCTCGCAGGACCCCAGGCCTGGCAGTGTTTAACCGAACGCGACATCCTCCAGCTCGGAGAACATTGTCCCCTCCTGGAAAGCCTGGATCTCACGATCCCGCGCTCTCAGGGCGACGCGACCGAAGTCGCCCTTTACAAGGCCATAGGAACCATACCACGTCTCAAATACCTGAACTTACACCTTGACATTTCCGATGCAACCCTCGGTACAAGCCAAGATAACATGGCAAGGGCAACAGATACCGAACAAGAGTTCCGCCGGGGTCGCAATCCAATCCCCAACACACCCACCAAACCGCCTAGCGAGCCGTCATTCGACAAGTTCGGCAATAAGTTCTCCGTCAAGGACCTAGGGGGCTGCTACCGAAGCCGCAACGGCCACATCCAACGACTATTCAGAAACAGCGCCGTAGACTCGAACCTAGCGTGCTCGATCTTCAGAATCATATCCGGAAACAAGGCCGTAGGCTCATCACTTCTCGAAAGAATGATCATTCGGCTGCAATGTAGCGCGTTTGAAACGCATACTCTGTTCAGTCAATTGGTCCATATTTTCCCTTGCGCGTGGCTGGTCGAGCGGAATTCACGCGATGATCGTCGTGGTGAGGTGATGGCTACGCAGGTGGCTTCGTGTCCTTATACGAAGACTCTATTTGGGTCAAATTTTCTGGAACCATGGAAGGAGGTTTTCAGAAGTGTTTGGCCGGGGGTTGGGATGGGATCGGGAGATGCTTGGTGGGATGATTGGCGTAGCTTTTCTCTTGAAGCTGACACGCTGATGGTTTGATGAGCTGACTTTTTATATAATATGATTTGGTTTTGGGTGTAGTGAGTATCAATGTGAGAGTGTGACCTGTCTGCTTTTGTATTCTAGATTTGGTGTCGTACATATTGGCATTTATCACTTGGCCAGAAGACTAGGGGCGAATGGTCCAACCTTGAAGCTTAGATACTTAAAGCATGGATGAGATGTTTCATTTGTTAACATTATCTCCAGACGACGAGAATCCTAGATAATTCAAATTGACTTGCAAAACAGTGGTCTTGTCCTCTATTCCACTTAATCCCTATCCGAGACTTTCCCCTTCTGTCATCTCCTATTTCTTGCCTATAATTGCGATACCTCCATCGCTTTCGACTACCGATGGAGACCAGTAGATATCCTTGAGAAAGCCCTCCTTACCCGTGCGAATAGTCTCTTCAGCAGGGTACAAGTAGCATTTCTGGAACCCCGTCCCTTATCTTGTACGACGGCCAGACAGAAGCTATTGTTAAACAACCCTGCTCATAACATGCAAAAGGACGGTGGTATCAGAAGATTGCTGTCCCTGAGATATAGGCTCCAAAGATCCACTCAGAATTTGGGGCCATTTTACGCAGGAGGTGGGTTAAAAGGTAAATAACCCTATCTTGGGATATCTATGTAATAGGAGATATTATTAGCCTTCTTCAGTATTGAACAAAACGTAATATAGACTATACATACCGATGTTTGGCTTTTAGAAAACATATTTTAAACCACATCATGAAGCCCGCGAATGGGATTAATCAAACGACTCCCCTGGCAGACGAGCCTATGTACCATGCCGGGTGGATCAGAGGCATCCTTCTGGCTAGCACGTAGATCATATTCTCCGTAGTATTTTTCACTTTTTTTTAACCGATTCTCATTTGCCATATTTCTGGGGTTTGGGGCATTCATCTTTAACCGTCGGGCAGTCAAGCTCTGGTATAATATTGAAGCAATTTCCATTTCGAATCTTTCCTGTGCATTGGGACCTTCACGATTATTCCCCTCACCATGCCTGATCCTTGCGGGGGGGAAATCATGTTCGAACATGGGGCTCGCAACACACGTTATGTTCAACTGCATCATGAGCAGTTCTTTGCTGGGAAGTGGGTGGTCTCCGGGTTTGGTATCTCCAGAAGGTACATGAGCTGACCGGATGTGTCTGCTGTATATTGCCATTTCAGCGGTCATGAGGGTAATGAAGGCATGGATTGCAGGGTATATGTAACTGCCACAGTGAAATGTGGGCATATTTGTAGATAGTGCCCGTTTGTGTTTCCAGGTATCCAGAAATCCAACCTGCCTTGCTTTGTTCTGAATACTCTTGGCGAATTAGGTGCCCCGCATCCTGCGGCCATATTAAACACCCTGTAGAATTCGTCTTGGTACTGCGCTTCGACAGGCCCAACGTCAGCCTTCTTAGCCGTGATGTCAAGATGGAAAGTGGATGACCAGGTGTAGTCTAACAGGAGACACTTACGTTGCTTTAAGTGGCGTAAGATAGCCTCACTGTCGGTTGGCACCTTGGGGATATCATCCTCACAGGGGAGCTCAACAGCGAGCAGCTGAACCAAGAATGTTAAAGCCAACTACGTACCTGATACCACCCGGCTTGGATACACTCGCGATAGCATAGACAAGTGGTGCCAAGAAAGAAAGTTCAAAACACGTACGCTATGCTTTCTAGCTCGGTGTAGAAAGTTATCTGGTCAAGCTGACTCTTGGCGTCAATATCAGCGCCCTTCAAGCAGTATCTTGATAATGGTCCTTTAAGAAGGCATGAGAGCTCGACTTGTACTGCCCTCGGGTCATTAGGGAAACCCCAGTGGGTCTTCTGAAGCCATGTTGAACTGCACAAACAGACAGAAACAGAAAGAAGAAAAAAAGAGCTGCTGTTTCAGTTGTATTCGACGTCCTCGTCAGGAATCTCCCGTAGCTACTCATTACGGTCACCAAGCCAGATATCCTGGCGCAACCAGACGTCATCGGTCATTGCCTCCAACACGGCATGCGAAAAGACATAGTCGCTCTCGCCTGCATTCGGTTCTCGAAGCCACAATTCCTCGAACTGGATATGCAAAGAGGGGGCCTTGATGAGAATACTGCTTTCGTTTCTTTGGTAAAAATTGAAGTTTCTGAGCTTGATTGTCTCATAGCTCGCTCGTTGAAAGTCCGCAGGGTTCGTCTATGGTTGCTTCCAAGGTGCAAATATAGATTGACACATGTTGAAAAGAAGCTAGGTGATATGCTGGTCTACCTCATATCCTGATTGCACTTCTGACCCAGTCCACCAGAAATGCATCCAACGAACGGCAAAGACTCGCTCTGGTCGCGGCATGTAGAAGGCTCCTCAGCGAGTGGTGGCTGTGCCCCAGCAGACAGACCTAATAACCGGCTCGTGGATTAACCGCCGCTCTCGGCCAGACAGAGGTTGCGAACCTGTCCAGTGGGCCCAATTCCATAATGTCAAGATCGTAGAGATCATTGCGGGATCCTGGCTAGTCGAGGTAATGATTATGGAAAATGTTGATAAACTCTTGCCAGTAGGACGACATTGTAGCAGGGCGATTTGTGGTTCACTAAAGGAGATATAAACCTAGAAGAAATGGTTCATATCTGAGACCGGTAATCGTGCTGGAAGCTGAGTATTCATACTTGGTGATTTGTCGTTCGTGATTTGCGAGACCTCATCCGTTTGCAGTATTAGGCGAGGACAGACACGGCCAGCGTACACCTCCCTAGATCCTCCTTCTCCAGGAGACCTGGTAAGAAGCCATCCACTTTACCTTAGGACTCGGTTAGTATCTAGTAAGTTCATGGACGACAGTATAGGCTCACCAGTAACACGGCCTCAAAGTACGAAACATCGCGGTAATATGCTCAAGTAGTCGGGGTCACAGCACCCAAGGACCTTTTCGGATCTGATGCAAAATCCTGAAGCCGCTTCATTTGTTTTCCTGCACCATAGTCTTACTGGTTTCTTCTGTAGGGCTTCAAGGAGGCAATGATGTGACGTCTGTGGCCTAGTCAGGAACCGGTTCTGCCTCTTTGCCGTGGACAGATCGGCTAGTCGATGTTCCTATATCACGTCTATATCCTCTTGTTCATCAGGCAATGGGGCATGAATTAAGGGGGTTGCGGCTAAGATGCCGTTTCAATCCTACACTGTTCTGCATATGGGTTCCGGGCTGTCGTTTTTCGAAAAGCAGTGTTCTTGGATATTATTCCAGTTCCGTTGGATGTAGAGTACTTGAACGGTGCCATGGCCCTTGCTGGTTTAGATATCAAGGCCAACTCTTTATGAAACGTAGTACTTGAAACCACAGGTAAAAGGAAAATCATAGTGATATTAAGTAACCTCCATCACTTAGTCCTGTCCTGCGTAAGTAAGGAGTACAGCAACCAATAGTCTTGAATCATATCGTTAGGCAGTTCGAGTGTGGAAGAGACGAACAGTTGCGGGTAGTTGACTGCTTATATACCCATCTAGCAAGCTGCGTTCAGAGAGTCAGTGACAGAATTCGTCATCTGACGGCTGTCTTCCTTCACTTCCTGGCTCTCGAAAGGAAGTGAAGCTCTATATCATGAGAATAGACCTTCACTGGGAGATATGCTGAGATCAGCTATCTATTGCAGATGCCGTTTTGATATATCGGGAATTGAGCCATTTCCGGGTGAATAAACTGTCAGCAACCATGCCAAGAATATTATACTCTCGGTATCAAGACGTTTACGAGTTAATCACCAGGATTAGGGTTATCGACAGACGCTTATCAGACTTTTTCCTCGTGGCCATAGCGGCCAATGACGGGCATGAAGGGAGCCGGGATGCTGCTGCAGACTTATCAGCTCACGATGACCTCCTCATTTCCTTATCGGGCACACTCCCCTTTCCTCCTGCATACTAATGTCCCAGAATCCCTCCCTGTTATTTCTTCCAAGCCTATGCTACCCTCTTTGCGTCTCCGGGGTACAGCTGACGCCCCCTGCATACATCTCTGCCCACATCCATAGCACTATTGGCATTTCCTTCCTGCTTCCAGCTGGGGTTGCATCGAGCCCTAATTGACCCCACCCCCTTGCATCGTGCATCTTTCACTGTTGATCTTCTGGCTAGGTGTGGAATTCCACTACTGTTCCCTCTAACTTACACCCCTATACGTATCGACAGCCATTTCTCGCCGGAATGAAGCTCCGACCTCATCTCCGCGTCCAACAGTCCCGATCAGCCTTCGCAGAGGGAAATACCCGATGGACCAACCTAGACCTGGACCCTGTCCCCCGCCATCTCCGCAAATGGGGACCCATGAGCTTCATCTGTATGTCTCAGCGACCCTGCCAAACCCCCTAGGACTAACATTTCCCCAGCATATTGGATCTCCGACGCCTTCAACGCGGCCACCTGGCAATTCGCCAGCAGCATGATGGCCGTGGGACTCGGCTGGCGCGACTCGCTCATCATCGTCGCCATCTCCTTCCTGATCATCTCGTTCGTCATCGCCGGAAATGGCGCCGTGGGCGCCATCTACCACATTCCATTCCCGGTCATCGCCCGCGCCAGCTGGGGCTTCTGGGGCTCGTACATCGCGATCGTGTCGCGAGTCATCCTGGCGCTGTTCTGGTTTGCGATCCAGAACGTCAACGGGGCAAACGCAGTGCGCGCCATGATCGGCGCCATCTGGCCCAGTTTCCTCACGCTCGAGAACGGCATCCCCGAGAGCGAGGGCATCACGACGAACGGCATGGTGTCGTACCTCATCTTCTGGCTCGTGCAATTCCCGTTCCTGTGCTTCCATCCTAATAAGCTCCGCTGGCTGTTCATGGTCAAGTCCGTGCTGGTGCCGATTGCCTGGATCGCGATCTTGATCTGGGCGTTTGTCGCCGAGAGTGGCGGCGGGTTGCTCCATCAGAAGGCGACCGTCTCCGGGTCGAAATACAGCTGGCTCTTTCTCGCCAACATGACCTCCGTACTGGGGAACTATGCCACGCTCAGCGTCAACCAGGTAGGTACCACAATCGATCCCTTCCCTGTTCCCCTACCCGAACCTCCTTGTATAAAGAATCTCAAAACTGACCCAAACAACCCCCTAGTCCGACTTCTCGCGCTACTCCCACGTCAGCGCAAAATGGCAACTCCTGTACATCCCCATGCTCCCTATAATCTTCACCTTCCTCTCCTTCATCGGAATCGCAGCGAGCAGCGCCGGGCAGGCACGGTACGGCGGCCCCATCCCGTGGGACCCGATCGACCTCATCAGCCACTGGACGAGCCGCGCATGCCGATTCTTCGGCGCCTTCAGCTTCGCGCTCGCCTCCCTGGGGGTCAACATCTCGGCGAACTCCATCTCGGCGGCGAACGACCTGGCGGCGCTGGCGCCGGGGTACGTGAATCTGCGACGCGGCCAGATCATCTGCGGGCTGGTGTCGTGGGGTCTGGTGCCGTGGAAGATCCTGGCATCCGCGGGGAATTTTTTAAATTTCATGTCTGCGTATGCGATCTTCCTGGGCCCGATTGCGGGGATCATGTTGGTGGATTTCTGGGTGGTGAAGCGCAGGAAGTATGATACTTTGGCGCTGTATCAGCGCGAGAAGAGCATGTATGCGTATGGGGACTGGGGGGTGAATTGGAGGGCGGTGCTGGCCTTTGTGGTGGGTGTGGTGCCTAGTTTGCCGGGGCTGATTCATTCGGTTAATGGGAGCGTGGAGGTCGGGGTTGGTCTGCGTCCGTATCAGTTTGGGTGGTTGTTGGGGTTTGTCGCCACGAGTCTTGTGTATGTGCTGGTGTCTGTGTTCTTTCCGGCGACGGAGTCCTTGGTCGACGTGGCGGTTATGGCGGAGGATGTTTACGATGCTAGGGAAGGGGATGTTGGGAGTACGGATGATCAGGAGGGCGAGATGAGGAAGATCGAGTCTTAGTTCCTTTCGTTCTTGTGTTCTATTCATGGGTATATTCATTATTTGTACATGCTGCTCGCTCTATTTTTGGTTCCAAATGAAATGAATACATCTTCCTCATGTGCCGGAGTGGGAGGAATCTATATCGTGTCCCTGTTGAGCATCGTCGCTGCTATCAGCCGAGGCGCAGGCTGCGTGGACTTGGAGACATGGTCTCACGCATTGACGGTGGAACAGCAACTATGGTTGCTGGGATGGCCTGTTCGGCGTGATAAATGGCACATCACAGCCCTTCAGATGACCGTGGGTCATCATGAAAGGAGCGCAGTATCAGATAAACGAATACCAGACCAATCACACCGCGATTCCCGTCCCATAAGCAACAGCGTCCTTCAACACCTTGCTCGCCCCAGAACTGGCCCTCCCCATCTCACCACCCTCCTGCCTTGCGTTCTCCAAGCCCCGCTGAATAGCCCGCAAAAACCGATTTGCAAAGACCCGGTACCGATCCTCCCACGTCTCATACATCTCGCCCTCCTCGTCCCTTGGCTGTCCGAACAAATTCAGATAAGCGTATGGCGCCGCCGTGTCGGGAACCATATGCACCGCCGTCTGACAGAGGGGAAACTCCCACCCCGCCACACCCCCAGAACCCAGCATATCCACATCCTGCGCTTCTGTGGCGGGTGCGCCAATCCCCGCATGCAAGAACTCGGCCAGTACAGTCAGCACCTTCATCATTGGCTGGCCCTTGGTACCTGCTTTTCCGAACGAAGCGCGGTTCGCTGACCACTTGGCTGATTCCTCGGTGTGCCAGCCCAGGACGGAGAGGAAGCAATTGAGCGTTTTGATCCAGCCGCCGGCGCTGGAGACGACTTCCGTGCCTGCGATTTCGACGAGCCAGGAGAGGACTTCCACGGAGGAGACGCGGACGTCGGCCGCGAGGTGGGTCATGCCGGCGCGGATGTATGGGAGGAGTTGGGGGACGTGGTCTCGGATGTCTGATTGCGGGAGAGCGCGAAAGAGTTTGAGCAGTTGGGTACGCACGCCCGTGTTTGCATCGAGGATGAGGGGGAGGAGGGAGGGAAGGATGACGCTGACTGGTTGCGGGAGGGGAGAGTTGACGGGCCGCGAGCTGATGGCGGTTGTGAGGTGGGCGAGGGAGTCGCGGCGCTGGGAGTCGGATTTGGAGCTGAGGAGGGAGATGTGGTGTGTGAATTGTGTGTTCGAGGTGGGGGCGCTTAAGGTGAGGGATTGTTGGTTTAGGACGATTCCTGGGCTGGTCAGTTGGATGATTCTTTTCTCTCTGGGCAGTGGTAGAGATAAGGCGGACCTTTCGATTTGAAACTGGTATCGGTGAAGTTCTCGGGCTTGCCTTTGGCTTTGCCGACTTTGAGCTTGGCTTTCTGTGTTCTGTTAGCTTATGTCTGGTTATTTTGTCAAAAGAATGGGCTTACCGTGAAGTCTTTCTGCTTTTCCTTCTTTTTCTTCGCGCTGGATCCCATGGTGGAGGTTGCTGTGGTGGGTGCAGTCGTTAATCCAAGTAATTGTTCTTAGACGTATAAAGTTCTGTTTGTAGTATGGCAATGCACAGTAGACGACCAGCTGTCCTTGATATAGAGTCAATTGAGCGAGGAAATATTGAAGCTGAGATATTTGCTATCTTCAATTATTTTCGATATCACCACGTGATTATGGCTTTGTCATGTTTATGCCTCAGGTAAAAACTTACCCGATTTGGTATGCAATAGCCCTAAGCTCGGTATTGACCAATAACTATTGCATAAGGTAAGAAGTATTGCGCAACCCGTGGTTTCTTGGAGAGAAAGAGCTGGCTTATCGTATTTCTAAATACCGATATTACAGAGTACATCTGCTAATACGTCAAGCACTGCTTCGCTTCAAAGTCCTTCCATGAAACACGGACATGGTACAGCAGCATGCTGAATCTTGTAACTATATCGAGATCAGTCCGCGACTATGTTCCACAGCAATTCTAGATACCAAGAAACCAAGAATGAATATACCTAGAGCAAAGCCTCCCTCAGTTACAGGCCCAAAGTTCGGACCGAACCGAGGCAGGGCTGGTGCAATCTGCTGCCAACAATCATAGAGCGCATCCACAGAAACAGAACTAAGGATTATATTTTTTTTTTAAATCTCCAAATGGGCTAGTAAGAGAACTCTCCACTAGCCCTTTTCTCGAACTATCTCATTGATCTGAAGAGCATACTCGAGCGTCACCCTTATGATAGAACAATATGACTCCTCACAGCCCAATGAGGGGGCCAACCTCATCTTCATTCAGTCTCCCGTGCCCACGGTACTTCTCACTATCCATTATATTATATATAGCTTGTATCAAGGCTTCCATGTATGCAAACAGAATTTAACTCACCATAGATTAGCGGGACTGGGATCAGACTCCTCTAATCTGCGCCACTGGAAGCCAATCTGAGGAAGTGTCAGACTTCCACTTCGCACTTCGCTAGGACAAGCCAGATAAGCGAAACTAGATCGGCATCATTGCCACTATCTAGTATCTATCTGTGTGGGAAATGAGGCAGTACTACAGGTGCCACTTAAGTATGGTGCCGGAGCAGACCAGATAACTGTTTCATTAACCATCCTCTATAGTATCTAAAGACGTGGTATATCTACTACTAACGCACAGCACTGGTGTCGCTAAAGCGACAAAACATCAGTATTAGTACCGTTACCCTTACCATCCGATCAAGAATGTGGAGGAGCAACTTTACAGCTGCTACTTGTGAAGGACTGACATGGATTAGTACGATGACTGCGTACACAGTGGTATATACTAACTAGAACGCAACTTGCCCTAAACTAAATATATACTACAATATCTGCGGGTGGGATCAATACTGTATCTTAGTTTACTTTACGGTGGGCTCTGATTATCGTTGCTATTTGCAATAATGTATCCATTATTGTCATCATTTTTTTCTTGTTCTATTGTGCTATTGTTCTATTCTCTACTAGGCTGTTCCGGGTGGGGTTGTTGTGGAACATACCTATTTAAGCTTATATTCTATGACGTCAATTTACGAGGCTAGTATATCCTTATTATTCTGAAGAAAGACTACAAGTTAGTGTCTATATATATGGAGACTGGGAACTATGCCTTGGTCTCAGTGCCTAACATAATATACATCTACTACTGCGTAGTGGCTGACTACTTGAAAATATAAAGCTTATGCATGTTCGATAGTTGGCTACACTTACAATGGATACAGACTCAAACGGATAAGTAGAATCATGCTGTACCAGATACATACAGCGTCTATGGACGGTGACAGAAAACACAAAGCAGAGATGCGCACTTCTGCCCGGCCCCAAGCCTTGAACAAGATCAAAAAAACAAAGAACACAGTAGCAGTGAAGAATCAGAACGAAACGAAAACAAAGGCCGGGGTCCGGACAGACGCGATTGTATCAAGCATAAATCAAATCAGCCAAACAAACAGAAAGCCACAACAGAACCACAAGACAAGCTGTGTATCGTCACAGCGGAGGATTCGGTCGCTGTTAGATCGCAGACTGGAACAGATCAAACCCCGAAATAACAGAACGCAATCCCTCGTCATGTCACCATTAAACCAGCGTAACCGTCGGAGTGCACCTTGTCGTATCTCATTAAGTGCATCGCGGGCCACGTCATCTAACACCTCTCGTCTAGCGAGATTCCATTGGTTGCAGTATTCATCATGTCTATCGGTCATGGCGTAGCATCAACGGTGGGAAAATAAAGGGGAGGGTTCAAAAAAAAGATATTAAGAAACGAGTGTAGAGAAGGAGAGAAGTAAGCGCGGCCGTTTACAGACTCATGGTCAACCACTCCCATTCCTGACTAGCTCCCTGGCCTCCAGCAATGCTATGGTTCGCCGGATTGGCTGCCGCCGGTGGCATGGCGGGCGCCAGCGGTACCACCTTGGATCGGCCGCCCGCGGACTTGTTAGCCTCGTCCATGTCCATCTCCGAGGCTTTTTCCAGCCGTCGTTGACGTTTCGGGGCGGCCGGGACCGGGTTGCGCGTCTGGCCCGTGCCAGGGGAGGCGGCGGCGGAGGGAGCTGCCTTCGGAGGAGCGGCGGCAATGGGTACCACCCCATTCGACCGTCCCGCGGCGGCACTAAAGCCGGCGGGAGGGGATTCCGAGGAAGTCCCGTTCTGAGCGCGGCTCGACGTCGGAGTCGTGACGGATGCCTGCTGCACCGAGTTTTTGCGGGCCGTCTTCTTCGACGCACGGGATGTGCCGACCGCCAAGCTGTTGGCACTGCTGCGGTTACGCTTCTTGATAACGTCCGTTTTCAGGGACAGTGGACGCACGACACCGTGCAGTTTCAAAAACAAACCGCAGGCATTGCAGAGTGGCTGGCCCTCCGGATTCCGACGCCACAGCGGAGTCGTTTGGGTGAAACAGTTCGTGCAGGTGGTTGGTCCGTTGCTACCCTGATCACCGTTCTTGCTGCCCCCAGGACTGGCCGGGCGAGACGGAACGGCGCTACTCAGTCCAGACTCCGGCGGGGTATTGGGAGACGTATGGGACGTATTGTTATTAGAGTTCATGCTTTGGCGCAGCAGCTGGGCCGTGTTGGGGGTGGACGTGGTGCGGGCAATCTTCTGCCGACGAGGGTCCTGCTCTCGGTTGCGCACCTCACTGACCGAAGCCACCGACCCATGAGTGCGACCCAAACTGCCACCATGATTCCACTCCTCGGGGGTGTCCATCATGTCCGTGGACCCAATGGTCACATGCTTGCGATGCTGGGGGCCAAAGCCCGGCAGCGAGTGGAAGGAGCCCGGGAACTGCCCATCCCACTGCATGCCCGGCGAGAATCCGTCATTCTCGTCTCCAAATTCCGTGGGCATCGCCAGACCAGCCCGCTCCGGCAGCTGATGGCCATCATCATCCTCGTTATCCGAATCGGCTCCAAAGGTGAACATGGGGCCACCATGGGAATTGCCGGTTGAGTAATTGGTGGCGTTCAACACCTGGGTGGGATCCACATGTTGCGGTTGGGGAATGGGGTAGCTCGGCGATTGCACTGCGGACGAGCTGGCCTGCTCATGGTTGTTCTGGTTGAACATATACCGAGGCTGCAGCGAAGCGGACAAGTTGGACCGATGCGAAACATAGTTCGGAATGCGGCGTTGGGTGCGCGCGTCGCCGGACGGCATATCGAAGTAAACGGAATGGTCCCCATCGTAGGCGGGCTGCGGGGTGGACGCCGTCGACTGGTAGCCCGATGGTGGGGGGGAGAAGAAATCCGTTGAGTTGAGGGATGACGCCACTGGGGTATGCGAATAGAGGTTCGCGAACGGATGGCCCGAGGCCATCGGAGACTCGCTGGGGGAGAAGGTGAATTGCGATTGGTAGGGGCCCGCCGAGGGCAAGATCGGATCGTCTCCCAGGCCGAACGTATCCAAGCCAAACGGCGCCCCGGGGGAGGTGTGGTTGTGGTGATTGATCTGCTGGTGGTTGCCCTGGTGAAAGCCAAAGGCCGAGGACGGCGGATCCAAAGCATAATCGGGCACGCCGGTGGCGAGCTCCGGATCGTGGGCCAACATGGAGTTGGACACGGGCGGCACCTGCGGCGAGGATTCGGCCGGTCGCTTCCGGGTCGGCACCTGCAGCGAGAAAAACTGACGCTCGTCGATACTCGTCTTGCGCACGCGACGGGGGACGTAGCCGAATTCACTGTTCTTCCGCTGATCTTGTGCCGGGTGGTGGAATGAGGCCGGCACCGGGGTCGAATCTCTCAGTTGGTCTTTCCGGGATTTGATGGGAATGGCCGCGGACGCCGTGGAGTCGGTGTGCTTGGTGGCAATGGGCGAGGGGTGGTCCGAAGGAGATTCGAAGGGCACGATAAAATCGTCGAGGTTCATCGGGTCGGCGGTCAGGTCGGCCGAGTGAGGGTTACCAGTGGCAACGGGCGGGTCGGAAATGCGTAGTTGAGCGATCCCACTGGGGCCAGCGCTCCCGGGTCTCACAGGAAACCTTCACAGACACAAGGTTAATCATGAGCGGGCCTACCCCGTTCCTCTGCAGAGGGGGAACCTACATGGACTGTTGAGCACGTTCCCGCTCCTTGCGTTTCAAACTCATCGCCATCATCCGCCAGGTGAGGTTTTCCATACGCTCCTGGTTGGGCAACTGGGCCTTGGTCCTAGAATAGAGCCTCCATATTTGAGTCGCCAACGGATCTTGCCTCTGCATCTCATCTGGACTGTCGATGCCAGGCCGAGGCGCACCGGACCCCCATTCGGGGAAGAGCGAGTCTTGAAGTAGGCCTTCATGGGCCTGCGAGTCGGCGGGGCTGATAGGGGAGCCGAAAGAAAAGTCATCGGACAACTGCGAGGAGGTAGGAGGGATGTTGTTGGAGCGGTCAGCATCGGCGGACGAGTGGTGGGTGGTAAAGGTGGTTGCGGTTTGAGTCGGTCGCACGCCCCCAGGGCCTCGCCCGAGGGTCAACCCGGACATGTTCACCCTACTCTTTATTGGGAAGGGCGGGGATCACGATAATAGGCGATAAGACGGAGGAGGGGGAGATCAAACAAGAAAAAAAGGGGGGGGAAAGGGAAAGATAGGAATCACAAGCCGGATGGGAGAAAGAGATAAGGATGATTGAAAAGGTTCAAGAATCAGCCCGGCAAGCAATGAGAGTGGAGGGAAAAAAGAGCTCAACGTAGGAATGAGAGCGTCGCGGGCGATTGGTCCGTGGCGCAAGGACGAAATTCCAGTCTACCCGCCCTAAACGAACACTGCGTGCAGGATGGAGGATGCAGCAGTTGTTTTGGGTGGAAAAGAATCGGGAAGCTAGGATCTGAAGGGGGTCCAAGTCAGTTATAGTTTAGGCACTTGGTCTGAGATCCGTCACAGGAAGCAAATCCAAATCAAATTCCAATAATAATTAGTGGATGGGGTCCACCACCACTGCCATGTAGAAAATAAAATCGGTAACGAGAATAATCAATCTATCCCAAAAGGAAAAGGAACGAAAAAGGAAAAGGAATAGGAAGAGCCATTGGAGACGGACACGCAACTAAAAAGTCGCGAGTGGAATGCATCAGTCCGTACCTATTGAAATTCACGACGACGAATGTATGTCATGAATGAACCCAGACCCAGTTTTAATCGTTCGGTCTCCTCTCGTTGCCCCTCTTTCGTTGGTTTTTTTTTTTTTTTTCCCCTGGTTATTATTTGTCCAGATTGAAGGTATGGCGTAGAATAATTTCTTTTCTTTTTCCTTTTTTTTTTTCTTTTTCTTAGTACCGGGATGCTTCTATGGTATGGCTGACAGTCTAAGGGAAGAGAGTCAGTGCAAGAGAGAGGGGCTAGACCCTCTAGACGCACATGGCCGAATAAAGTAGAGCTTGATCGAGGAGCAATCCCAGATAGGGAAAGTAAAATACCAGGAAAACAAAAAGTGATTCACGGGGAAGATACTGATGCGACGGTCAAACCGATGATATAAGAATAATACGGGGGAGAGGGCGAGCAACGAGGGAAGGGGGGGAGGGAAAAAGAAGAGAAAGTCCAGAGAGTGGAAAAGGAAGAAAGAGAGTAGTGGATGATGGGATGACGGACTGATTCTGGGCGGAGGAAACGGGCGTATCCATACGGAATCCATGATATCCATACATCCCATACCCATACGGAACCAGTAATAATCCTGGGGGAACTAAACATCCTTGCCTTTTCCAGAAACTCACGGCGTCACATTTTCTGGTTCCCGCCCTAAGAAGAGAAAATCCGCGCAGGGATACTGCAGCCTCGTCTGAAATTAATTTCCACTCCTCCAATGATCCTCCCCTTCCGAGAGAGCGTTCATTCTTCTCGTTCCGACTCTTGTTGGGATGCTCCCATGCCTCTCCCAGCGGCAACTATGTGACCACTTCCAACCGACGCTGGCAGGATCGGGATGGATGAATGGATGTATCATGAATCATTAAAAATTATATTGCGTCCCCGCTGGAATTAAGTTCCTGGACTGAAACCAACGGGGAGACGACACCTGGAACACTGGTATTACCAGTACCGTACCGACCGACCTCTCGACTCGAGTTCCGGTGGCGACCCATTTTAGCTCGTGGTTTTAACGTTGTCGGGGATGTTCTCGAAGTTACAGCACGCTAAAATGAAAATTCATCCCGTCAGGATTCTCTGTGCTTCATGAGAGAAAAGGCTTGACATAATCATGATCGTAATTCGAATCCTTCGCATGTAACCATCCCCTGATCCCTGGCGGAGGGTGGACCACGATCCGGCCCTATATCGTTCGGAACTATACACAAAAATGGTTCGAAAACCATTGAGCCTGATGTACTCCGTACCTAAGCATGATGAGAGACTTGCCAACCACTACGTCGGAAATCTAAAGGATTGGCATAGTTATTTTAAAACCTAAACGGACCCATTCTTCCTAACCGACGGTTAAAATGCAACAGACGAACCAGCGCTAAACCGGAGGCACAGGCACGTATTAGTAGTACTTTTCCTTCATGAGTTTAGATCCAAAATCAAGGATTCCACTTCAGGACCCGTTCGGCCGTATTGGGGAGTTAAACTCCGCCAATGATCGCTCCGGATGGCCTGTTTCAAAGATGCACAAGTAATGGACTGAGAACCAGACCCTCATCATCTCTGGTTGGTAGTCCACATCCCGAACGTCGTACCCATCCACCATCAGTGAGTCAAGGGCTGAAGCCGAGGAAGCATTCCGAAAGGACTCTTGAAATCCTTTGTTCAGGGACGGACAATGGTAACCAACGAAATGTCTCCCGGAATAATACCTGACTAACCCGCCGATAATGCGAGAATGAAGCTTTCGGCTTCTGACCGAGACCAAGTCATCAAAGTAGACCAGACCAGGGAAGGGGAACAATCTCAACGAGGGATAGAACAAATATTGGGAACAGGCTCTTGAATCGCGGACAATGCGCCTTGCATGCATGCAATTACACAGACCATCGGGCCGACCTTGGGCTCATGGTCCCTGTCCACGGTCGACGTATAACAGCCCGTATTATGCATACAGGGGATATCCTAACCTGTTCTCTCTCTCTCCCTCTCTTCCTGACTAGGGCCAAGGTACGCTTCCGGAGGATGGAATGGCCTCTCCGCTCATCGGATTCCTTCGTCCTATCCACTCCAGTCTCGACCGGAGCAATCAGCAGAGAGGAGACATGACAGACCGGCTAGATGTCATCGGGCACCGGCCTGCCAGAGAAGCATTGATAGCAGAGCAAAAGGTCCATGCGCTACCGGCGGGGCGGACTCGATCAGAAGCCAGCACTCGGGCAACCCGTCTGGTCCGGACGAGCTCCGAAGACAGGAGCCTCTCTCCTTCGTTCGGCCCTTTCTTGGGATGATTACAAGACTGGAGCCACATGCACATGGCAGATTTAGAGTTTATCCTTAGTCGTCCTTGTTTCCATGTCTATCATGATCAAGGCCTCTGAAGGGGTACTTTTGTGTCTTGCCAAACCACATCACATCCGCTCATTGGTGGGTTTCAATGCAATAGTGCTAGATGATGAATACTCCAGAGTAGAATGTAAACTTTTTCCAAGCTCCCCACGAAACGATCGGAGTCTATGCAATGACATTTGCCGAAATTATCGTCAATGCCACTGGGGCCAACGACGGATTGGGAAACCAATGAAGCTGTATCAATTGAATTTTGTGAAGGATGCCTCGTCTCACCGGCGAGTTTCCATTCCTATCTTACCCGATCGTGTATCCATCCGGTTCCCGCCTGCGGTACGGTAAGTCTGGTCACCCCGTTTCACGTCTGTAACCGACCTGACGCTAGGGAAGTACAGGCCCGATGCCAATAGCCTCTTTTCGCTCGCTCATGCTAGACAGTCTACGCAGTTTACAGCCTCCTCTGTCCTATGATGTCTACGGGACGACGAAATAAGCAAGGGGCATCCACGATTCAAATGAATCCGGATCCACTCTCGGCGGGGTTTTGGTCGTCTTGTTCGAGGTAGCAACGATCGATCGTCGCTTCTGTCTTGTGTCTGGATGCCCAGTCCAGGGAGATGTACTTTCGTCGGGATTAATTTCAGCCAGACAAGTCTTCATGGTTGGTATCAAACTGCAACGCTTGCAGTAGTTGCTCCATCGACTTGTCCTGCGATGTCGGATTGACCCGATCGTAGTCAAGGTCAGCACCACCACCATGCCCATCGTACAACACGCAGGGTGGGTGTCGTGTAGACTCAGCGTACTCCGTAGAGAGCAAGATATGCGCACGAGCAAATCGAGCTTCACCCACTCCCCGGTACATCCTGGCATCCAGACAGACCCAGTTTGTCGAGGCGAGTATGCCAAGAGAATCAAAATAATCACGGCCGTTAAGAAAATGAGGCCGGCGCGGGATGACCAGGCATCGTGCATGCTCTGTGAACGGGAAATGTGCACTGAATAGCGGGGTAGCGACAGCTTTTCGAACCAGCTGTCAGTTCGCACCTCCCTGGGCAACCGCCGTCAAGCTAGTGCTGTGTCTTGCTTGTTTTCTTCCAGGTTGCTCTTCGTTGTCTTTTCGGCCCCACGGGATGGATTACCGCGAGGTCCACCGCGCTAGTGGTTGATAATCATATTAATTCCATTGCCCACATAGCAACCATGATGACCTGGAGAGATAACGGCGATAAGCTGATAAGCGTGTAATTTGACTTGGTCATCGCAGCCAATGGATATCTGTCGATCGGGGCCGAGGTGAGTTTGAATCGTATTAGAGTGCAACAATCCATGTCGGCTCTTCCTCGGGGATACCCCAAAGCATCAATAACTCAGGTTCGGATCATTAACCTCTGGTTTTCCCCTTTGGGTTCAGCTTCCTTTTTTGATTGGGGTTTTGGAAGGCTAATTTTATTTTTATTTCAATTTATTTATTTCTTTTTTTTTTTTTTT
>NW_022476133.1:0-72155 GCF_009193645.1 Aspergillus pseudonomiae
AGCTATTTAAAACTAAAATTAGTTAAAATACTATTTTAACTATAGAAAATAGTAGTTTTAATAGAATTTTTAATAAGAAATATACCTTTTTTTTATATAAAATTAATAAATAGAACCTTTTAATATTATTAATAATATATTCTTATAGTCGGTTAAAATAGTAAAATTAATACTAGATTAACTATAGTTAACTTAGCTTATTATCTACTATACTTAGTAAAGATTAATAATCTTAGTACTAAACATAGTTAATCTAGATTAACTATCCAATTTTTAACTTAACTATAGTTAAATATAGAAATTCTATTAACCTAGCTATAACCTAGCGGTTAGATATAACTGACCCTATTAACCTAACCTAACCTGGCCAAATGCCAGTCTATCAGATATCTCTTGCTTAGAAATTGGCTATTATTATTCTATTATTATTCTGCCTTGTATATCTATCTTCGATAAGGTACGCTAGACAAGGGTCTGTAACACGTATGTACATGCCCCACCTGAGCTGCTCTTGCTAAAAGCGTTATGCATTCTCCGGGCTCTCTATGCCGATAATGGAAACTAGGATCGATTACCTCTTGTATTAGAAGAGTCTTCGCGATACTCGTGTGTCCCGCTTGCACCGCTATTGCAAGTGCATCATAGAATATCTCAAGTTTTACGGTGGTTGAAACTCCGAAACTAGCATTCAGTGAATGCTGAGCAGTCTTGACCATCCCTTGATCGGCAGCCCATAAGAGTGCGGACATCTGTCCATGTATAGCATTGAAACGATACAAAAAAGGGTTAATTATGCTGTGAAAGTCGCGGTTCGTCCTGGCTAACAAATTCATATCTGATCCTAAGGCCAGAGAGCCTGCAATACGATGGAGAATTTCGTTTGGCAGGCCCAACAACGGCCGCATCGCGTTCTTTCTTCGGTTGACCGAGTTATTGCCTTCGAGGCTGGGTGGCAACTTTTGGGCGTTGGAGATGCAAAGTAAGGACGCTAATAAGAGAGGAGATAAATCCCAGAGGACAGAATGGATAGAGGGGTCCTACACGGAGAGCAGGGTGGAGATAGACAGTAGACAAGCAGGAGTCGTCTGAATACCCCACACTTTTGCCCCGTCACATGACGGCCACGTCTATTGCTCATACACAGTAGGGGGCCATTGTCACATGTTGAGGACGCGCGAAAAAAAGACACCAACGTTTTTACCTGTCTAAATGCCATTGGTGTCTTCTCGTTCCAGCTAGTACACCAAAACCTATCAGTTGATTGAGACTGCTTCACTAGTAAAGCTTATGACCTACCGCCAGTTACTTGCGACAAAAGACAAGTGGTGAAAGGTGGGGTAGAGGAAGCAAGTGGTGATTGAACTCCCATGAACAAGCAAAGAGAAAATCAGAGGAGTATATATGGAGATGCTTCATATATGTACATGGATTGAACGCGATGCAGCACAACCGAAGGAGATGTGCCGCGTCCTATAAAGGTGAGGAGATAGGATGTTGCACGGAGTGTGAAAAGTAGCTGTGTACATGGCAATATATCGCCCTCTCTCTGCCTCCATTTGTCAGTCTTATCCTACATTTGTATCCGTTCCTCGTTATATCTCGTATTCTCTCTTGTGCGCAAACATGCCTAAGTAATCGATATGGTGATCGAAAATTCATGACTCGAAGGTATTGTCGATAATCATGTCGATCGGCGTTTCCGCCATTTGAAGATAAAGATGAGGTATGTCGCCAGCACCGCCATGGTGTAGTTGAAGAGGATGAACCCAATGAAGATGCCGACATTATTGCCACGTTGTGAATAACTCATGTCATATTGCTTGACCTATATGATCAAAAAGAAATCATTAGCTTTCTTCAGAAAAGAGGATGAACTGAAAAAGGAATACTGACATATTCATCTCCATTGGCATAGGCACAATACTCGCACAAGCCCGTTGCATTGGGATCAACCAGATAACCTGTAGAACTAGCCAGGCCAAAGAATTCGGCCGTGTAGGAGGCACATGTCTCCCCCGCGGGCGCCTGGAAAGTGGTGAGCTCGGAGTCACGGCATATAATTTGAAGAGCATGCATGGCGTTGGTACCAATCCCCTCGATGAAGTAGAATAAGGGGGAAATATTGTAAAACCACCGCCATCCACGCGGAGTCAGAGGTGGCGGCGACAGGGGCCCGTTGAAGGTATTGACGACCAGCCAGACGAACCCCGTCGCCACCTGTGCAGCGAGGATAGTGGGGAAGAGGGAGGCAGTCAGTTGAGCGAGACTCGCGACGAACAGTGAGTACAGCTCGTACATGAGGAAGGCGTACCCCGCGCGGGTCGACACGGTGAGGTAGCCGACCATGTAGTACCAGAGAAGCCAGTAGATCAGCCCGCCCAGGAGGGTGAACGGAATCTCCACAAGCAGTGCGCTGACGGTAAAGATGCTCCAGTGGTACACGCGTGACTCATTCTCCCGCGCCAGGAATTGATCGCGGAGGAGGATGAAGCGAGGTTCAATCTGGAGACTGAGTACGGGACCCGTGATCACACCGACGAAGATTGAAAACATCCGTCCGCGGGAGTCTGTCAGATCGTTGGACAGCTGAAGAAAAGTGAGCCCATTCATCAGTCCCATCCAGATGTTGAGCTGGATTTTGCCTAGCACGTAGTCTGAGTCACGCCAGTAATTTGTGAAAGCGCGTTGCGTGACCACGCGGAGCTGGTCGAGATAAGAGGCTGCATATGTCCGATCAGGTTCTGACGATGACTCCTTGGCTTCCTGCACCTGGAGCAATTTGTGAAGTTGCTCTTGTGTGGAACCATACTCAGGCGACTGCCGCCAAGTCTATTTCATCGAGAAGGTCAGACTCGCGTGATTGATTGAGACAACAACACTGACGGGGTAGGGAAGCGGGTGGGATAGTACAACATACCTCAAACCAGTCTGCATCAGGCTCGGCGCTAACTGCCAAAAGGTAATCCGCCGGATTTTCGGTCTCTCCGCAGCGCCGCGTATAGCGAGCGAAGTAATCCAGGATCTTTTGGCACCGGGAGCCCAACGGGCCGAAGTAAACTGTCTTGCCGCCGGGCACCAACAGAAGCAAGTTGTCAAACTGTTCAATCATCTGGGCAGAGGGTTGGTGAATCGTGCAGAGGATCGTCTGGCCAGCGTCGGAGAGCCTACGCATCAGTTGTACGATGGAGAGGGCTGAATTACCATCCAAGCCGGACGTGGGCTCGTCGAGAAACAGAACAATGTCCGGCTTCGCAGCTAGTTCGACTCCGATACTGACGCGCTTGCGCTGTTCGAGATTCAATCCCGCCCCTGGCACTCCGATCATGGCTTCGGCAATATCCTCCATCTCTAAGAGTTGTATCAGCATTTCCACATGTCCCATCTTCTCGTCCCAGGAAACCGTTGCCGGACGACGGAGGCGTGCGCTCAGCTGGAGAGCTTCTCTAACCGTGGATGATGCCAGGTGGATATCGTTTTGGTGGACAAATCCTGTGCGCCGTCCCATCGATGCCGGAAGACTCTGCCCGTTCAGATAGAGCCCTCCGGATAAGCGCCCAATCTGGATTCGCTGAGCGAGGGTATCAAGGAGTGTAGTCTGTACAGACACCGGTTCTGTCAGCCTGGGGGCTCTATATGCACACAGCGTCCCAATGAGTTTGCACATTACTTACCTTGCCTGCACCAGACATACCCATTAATGCAGTCATCTTTCCGGGCTCAAGCCACCCTATGAGAAAGATAAATTGATGAGACGCCTTCTCCCTCCGAACACTAACCCAGGGAGGCCTTACCTGAAACTTCGTGTAGCAAACGCTTGTTGTCGTCGAGCTGAAGTGATAGTTCTTGCCATGTAAACACACTCTGGGTCGTCTCTAGACGGCCGATCACTGTCACATCGTGGTTGGAGCTAGGCTTGGACTCCTTCGTCTCAGTGACACATGCTGGATCCTCGATGTCCTTAGAGCGCGAGGGCGATGCTTTCACCCAGGACGGTAGCCTTCGGTAAAATATCGTTGACATGTGTTCAGCCGCATGATGGAATCGTTCCATTCCAATCCTGTATGTACAAATAAAGTCAGCGTCTATCCTGCTGAACTATACATTTGTCGAGAAGGAAAGAAACACACATTACCACAGCCGAAAAGAAGACGAAGAATGCGGCATTAATACCGACATTTCGCCACAAGTGCGTGTGTTCGAAGCCATACTCGGCCATTAGATAGAGCCTCCCGGCAAGGGTCAGTTCACCAGAGACAGACCCAGACACTGCACAAGCCTGATAACTAGTCTCATTGTATGCCGCTCCTCGGGGAACGATGTCCTGACTGCTACACTGATAGGAGCTAGTCCCAATCTCATTGAGAGAAACAGACTCGAAGATATAGTACATCGGCTGGTTTAGAATGGCAGACGGTTAGCACACTCTGAGGCACGCATTCTGCATCTGTTGGTTCTTACTCACATCAAGGTAGCGGATCCAAAAAAGCCAGACCTTCATGCCTGGGGGAGTGATGTAAAAACCCGTATATATAATGAACACATTGAGCAAAAGCCCGACAGGGAGAATGGCTCGAGTGATGGAGTTAGTGAAGACGGCAATAGCCCGAAACATGACGCTCAGTGCCATTAGGCCCATATAGAGGCAGACCAGCCAGGTGAAGAAATGCCCCGCTGTGCGCTGGAAATCAATCATCCAGTAGATGGGGAGTGAGTACAAGATGAAGATAAATTTCCAGGGTACGTCCGCGAGAATCTGGCCGAGCGCGTAGGCGCCCGGACGGTAGAACCGCAAAGCCTTCTGCTTGAGCAGGATTGGGCGCTGGACAAACGTATTTCCGAATTCGGCAGAAGCCTGTAAACCCATAATGAGGACGCAGAAGAAGAGGGCCGAGGCGCGCGTGTATAGCCCTTGCGTCACGGGTCTCTGATTGCGGAACAGGGTACCTAAAAGCAGAGCTTGCACAATCGTCCCGGCTGCCTCAGCGATCCAGGCGGCCCGGTCGGTCAAAAAGATCTGATAATGGCGGACTGTACACTCATATACCTGACGGTACAGCGGCAGAGCGTACCCCGACGCTCTTAATTTGCCCCCTGCTGTGGATTGCGGTGGCTTTGCGGCCTCACTCACTGTCTGCAAGTAAAAGCTGCTCTCCCTGAACCGGGTCTCAAAGTCAGCCGGGTGAATTGGCACCGGCCGGTCAAGATCTGTTCGAGGGGTCCGACCTTCTGGGGCTGCAGACATGGATGCCAGAAAATCAGAGACCGAAATCCTTGGAGAGCAGTAGAACCCAAGGGACTCAAAGTAAGCTTTGGCTGAAGTTGCCGGGCCGTAGTATGCGACACGCCCGTCATTCAAGACCAGAACCTTGTCGAAGAGTGCGACTGCCGCATCGCTAGCTTGATAGAGAGACATCGCGGTCATACATCGACTACGTGTGGTGTATTTGCGCATGGTGGTCAAAAAGCGAATGGCGGTTGATGAGTCCAGGCCTCGCGTAGGATTGTCAAAGCAAAACAGACTTGAGTGATGGTACGGTTAGTGAATGCCTTTCAGTTGTCGCAAATGTTTGGAGGTTCACTCACCTTGCGCGGGTGCACAGTGCCTCAGCCAGAGATACCCGACGACGTTGACCGCCGCTCACTCCACGAATATGGTCACTCCCGATGCGGACCTGTGCTACATGATCCAGTCCCATGAGTTCAAGCACAGTCTGTAGGTCTTGTTGGAGGTGTTTAGCGCGATCCGGGTCGGAGGTTGAACGGCGGGTATTGAGAGCAAACTTGAGCGTGGTGCCGACTGATAATGTTGGGAAGTGGATGTCGTCCTCTCCTGTAACGTTTCCATGCGCCTCTTTAGCACTGTGCAAGATTGCATAGATGGTGCAGCGGTTCTCTTACCCACGAAGGCCACTTGGTTGGCTCTGGTCTGGTTGACGGTCCCCGCATCCATTGGCCCATACCATACATCGCCCTCCATCGCCAAATACTCATCCCTTATGTTCGCCAGGGCTTTCAAAACGGTGGTGCATCCACTGCCGGGGCGGCCAACAACCATCAACATCTCACCTTGTCGAATCGTACCAGTCAGACGCTGGAGGATTGCCCGGGATGGAGGAGGCTTCCTAGAGAACCAGGTCGCTGGGTTGGCGAGCTTCGACAGCCGTTGCAATGTTTCAGGGACGTTATGCATCCGTTGATGCTGGTGAAGTTAGTGACGCGGCACATCAAGGGAAATGCGAGTGTATAGGAAAGCAAACCCCGGCTCCGGCTCCTATGACAGACAGATCCTTTAAGATTATGTCACCCAAACGTTCCGATTCTGTGGTAGTCTGGCGTTTAAGAAAATCATCGACCAGTTGGTCGATCTCTGCATCTTGCTGAGTCTCTTCGCTGGAGTCGTACTCCTTCGTGTCACTCGAGGATTCCATGATGCAGAGATTGACGTGCTGAGAATCCAGATTTCGAGACTGAGTTTCTCCGTAGAGCGACCTATTGAGAGGACTTTTAAAAGTGTCCAAGCATCATATCAAGGGCACTGATGTCGGGTTACCAAATGGAGCAATAGTTGCCCCTTATGGTTAGACTGGGGGAGGGCTGCGACGGGCTCCACCGTGGAGTCGCGGATAACATCGTGGCGCAGAGATAAATAGCAGAAGCGACGCAGGAGGAGAAAAGCAAAATTCTCGGCTTCCCCAAGATTGTTGCACAAAGATTCATCACAATTTCTCCCAATTCCCTCCATTTGCCATGTCTGATTCCCAGATTGATCCTGATCAGTTCACCCGCGCAGGGTCTATTACCAAGGACTACTACCGCGATGTCTATCCCACCATTGATCCCACACGGTCAGACCTCTCCCAAGCGGGCAAAGTAACGATTGTCACGGGGGCAGGAAAAGGAATTGGACGAGTAAGAATGACCTCTGTTCCGTGCCCGAAGGAAGCACAGCTGACGTTCCCAATTCTCCACAGGCCATTGCACGAGCTCACGCACAGGCCGGGGTCAAGGGACTGGTTCTCATTACCCAATCTGCTCAGTCAGCTGAAGAGACGAAGGCTATTGTGGAAGCGGAATTCCCCGCCGTCGAGGTGCTGGCCCTACCTACAGATATTACAGATGAGAAGGCACTGGAACAGACTTTTGTGACTATCAAGGAGAAGTTTGGAACCGCAGTACACACCCTGGTCAACAATGCCGGCGTCTTCGCTTCAGTGGCGCCCGTGGCCGAGTCCGACTCCACCACATGGTGGAAGGACTTTGAGGTCAACGTACGGGGGACATATCTGATGACGGCGGCATACCTGCGTTTGATTGCGGATGAGGCCGCGGACTTTCAACCAACCGTGGTGAACTTGATCTCGACGATTGCCCTGACTCCACCGGGACTGAGCAGCTACTTCATCAGTAAGCTTGGGGTGGCCAAATTCACCGAGTTCATTGCAGCGGAAAACCCCCGGGTGGCCGCCTACAGTCTCTCGCCGGGCATCGTCCTCACTAGCATGACGCTGGATGGGTTTAAGCCATTTGCCAAGGATACCCGTAAGTTCCAAAACCACTTCTCTGCTTCAAGAAGCAACCTGTGCGATCGTAACAATTATATTCTAATGTTTCAAATAGCGGAGCTACCGAGTGCTGTGACCGTATACCTGGCAGCGAAACGTCCGCAATACCTCAATGGGCGCCACCTCTCCTGCAATTGGGATCTCGCAGAGCTCGAAGCTCGGCAATCGGAATTTTTTTCGTCGGATAAGCTGACGGTGGGTCAATTCATCTGACCGGGGGACTTACTTATCCCGGTTCTTGAGATTGGTTTGGCTCCCTTCTCATTGGTGGAGCATATCTGGTAACCCGATTTTATGTACATGATTTATAATATGCCATAGATTTTAGACTCGGAGAATGAACCTGTTAAGGCTGTATGAATTACGAGCATGATACTGGGAATAAATACCAAGAATCGTAGTTACGACGTGAAAAACTCAGTACCTAGTGGGATCTCAGGCACATCCATCAGCATATCGTTGATTTCGTGGCAGTACCCATACCAAATATTGGGGTCAACAGTATCTGCACAGGACCATAACGCATCATCCTCGCATGTGATCGAGGTAGGCTGCTGGTGCTGGTGCTGCTTCTCGGGTTCGACCAGATCGAAGGTTTGCACGCCCCGACCATCATTCCGATCATTCGGGGCTGACGATTGCGAACTGAGCAACTCCATCAGGGCACTGACCCGCCCCAGCAGATACCGTGTCAGATGAGCAGCTCGAGATGCAATCGGGTTGACTGGTCCTGCTGCCTCGAAGATCTGGAGGGACCGTTCGACATGCTGCTGGGCAAGAGGGAACCAGTAGCATAAGGGGTAGGCCAGCATAAACCCGATAAGGGTCAGAACGGCATTCCACAGGTACTGGTAGACCTCGGAGCATCCATAAAGACCATCATGATAGAGCATCCGAAGATGGATGAGGTCGGTGACGGTGAGCGCATGTTGTATTGCGGTGGTGGCGTGCACATCGGCTTGTGGACTCCGCTGCGGCACCAAGCCACGACTCGGAAACTGGATGAATGAATGATGAACCCACAGGACAATGTCGTGATACTGGAGCTCCAGGAGGGTTCGCTGTAGGATCACCGCCGGGGCCAGGTGAAATGACAGCCTTGCATCATGATCCTGCTTTAGCCCATCCTGGGTAGCAGCCACTGCGTCGGGTTGGTAAGCTCCACAGGCAAGGGTGATATTGGGAAACAGTTTTGCTTCCAGGATCCGATCTCTCCATTGATATAGGTGCTGAATTTCCCGCGACAGATAGTGCGCATAACGCTCGATCTTGGTGACCGAGTCGACTGTTTCTGATACAGCATGCAAGTGATCCTCCAGCGACTTCGCCACTTGTCTTGCCGTCACAGTCAGTGAGATCGACGCTGAGTAGTAACTGAGGTCGGGAGCGGTCACAGAGGACTCTGGTGTCGGATGCGGCACGGTAATTGTCTTGTCATTCAAGGAGACCGCCATCGGCTTTCCTAGCAGGCGGGAACAATGGAAATCGAGATGAACCAACTTCCACCAGATTCGCTGGCGTGTTTCCACCTCTTGTGGCGGCAGATGTGTTCTTGGGAGGCGCTGTAGGTCGAGGGACTGCGTGAGTCGCATGGCTACACCCATTATGTTATATGCCGCCTGATGTTCTCCCGAGTTCAGTAAGAAGGCAGCCATGAAGAGATGCCGCTGCACATCTGCCATAGTCGGTTCTGCGTAAATGATATAGGCATTATTTGTAGCCAGTGCTTGTTGGAATAATGTCACGAACAGTTTCGCTACCAGAGGGCTTTGAGAAGGATTCTCCACATCACCGGATGATACCATGCCCTTCTGGATGCCCAGCAAGCGGTTATGAAGCCCAGCATGATAGATCGATTGCAAACAGTAGGCCATAGCAGCCTGTCGCAACGGCTCCGAGCGTCCATCCAACATTCCCGCCAAGTCCTCTGCACTGACGATCGGCATCAGGAAATGATATCGAGTCCAGAAAATATCGAACAGTGTTTCCTGAAGCTCGTTTAGGCTGTCCGGAGTTAGCTGTGCAAGAACTGGCTCTACTCCCCCTCGCAAGTCTCGTGACGAACACGGAACGTCTGCAGGGGCTGCTTCGGTGGGTTGAGGAGACGGTCGGGTCGACATCTGGGACACCACGGAGCAGAAATTATTCACGCGAGAGATGAAGCTGGCGAAGGAGTCCAAGTGCCGTGAAAGAGGAGCGACAGCAGCATGATGTATCGATGGAGTCCGCGGCGGACTTAATCGGGGCCTCACTTGCTGGCCTGGGACCGCCTGGTTCGGGGCGGAGGGAGGTGCAGGCTGGGCGTGTGGGAAGCCAGATGGGCCTGACGGCTGCAACTCTCGATTTCCAGATGAGGAGGGGCGTGGATGTGCATTCGGATGTGGATGTGAGTGTGAATGCTGCGAAGGCTTGTTGCATGGCACCTTGTTCGTAACACACTGGCCACAGGGTAATCTGCCATCACAGCGGACGCGATGCTGACGGCAGAAGTCGCATGCCCGGCGCACTTTTCTCCGCTTGACGAGTGGTGTGGAGCGTATCGATACGAAATTGTAAAGCATTACGAGAGGGTGGGGGGATCGGCAGTGATTGCTAGACCCAGGGGACGGCACGACGGAGTTCAATGCAATTTGAAAATTGACGATGATATAGAGATGGCGGCAGAGGTGAAGTAGCGTCAAGTATGTCCATTGTGGAATAAAGTAGCATCAGGCCCAATCAGTCACTGACCTCACCTGACCCATTATCACGAGTGGGTTCCTGTCCAATAGGAACATGCGGAGGAGCCAGCCAATCGCGTTCCCTGGAAAGGCGGCGGACTGCTGGAGGGTCCACACGTATTTCCTTTTAAATTAGCTTGCCAAGACCAAGCCTCCCAGTTTGGACGCAGAGCTGCCCCATTGGGTCTAGATTCGGGAAAACCCGCTGGGTGGCGTGATTCCTTCTGCTTACACAGAAGTTACGTGAGATGCGGCCGGCGATCACGCTTTGCTCCGGGGCCCTGGGATTGGTTCTCGCCGTTGGATCTCAATCTGTTACTGAACCGACTAGCCGACTTGCATACTACGTTCCATGAGTTCTCGGGAGCATTTTGATTTTAGAATTTGACATAGCTAGTCTACTAGCTTGGAGTGAGGTTTGACGAAGCGATCGGTGCCTCCTCCATCCCCCCACGCACGTGCGCACTCCTCCAGCTGCGCCCAATCGAGGGCGGAGGAGAACGAACGCCCCACCAGCCGTCGTGTGAAGAAAGATGACTCCATCTTCTTCACGGCGTACTCCCAGTCCGTGGTATACTCCTTGAAGAACGGCCGGTAGCCCAGCAGACCCCCAATCCAACGCCCCACAATGATTCCGCCCCAGTACCCGATCGTCTTTCGCAAGCAATTCGGTACCCAGGCTGGAGGTAGAAGATACGCATCCCCCGCATCATATGTCTATTCACACCGACCCGTTAACTCTCTGTCGGCTCGAGGAAGGAGTAGCAGTTGGGGGGAGGGATGAGTGTGGTCTCAATAAAATCCAAAAACAAAACGAAAAGGAAAAAGAAGAGAACATACGCAGAGTAATTGGATGAAATCCATCTTGCCCTCGTGCACCAGGTAATCATGCCACAAACCATACCAATTCTCGAAGAAAACGCGATCAAGTTGGTAGTCCAGACCGGGATCGGAGGCACTGAGGATAATGACCATGTCTTCGGTGCTGTCAGGGGCGATGTAGAACCGGTGGATGGACCCGGCCCGGCCCTGGACCTCTCCATCTTCGGGCGTCAGAATGCGAGTCTCACCATTGACTTCAAGGCACATACGTCCTTGTTCGACCCGGAAATATTCGTTTTGGAAGGGGTGGAAGTGGAGGGGAGGGCCGGAGGGGTGATTCAGTGCTGCATTGATCCGTTCATAGTCCGGGTCCCCTTCGTCAATGGGAGGCTTCAGGCTGTACTTTTGACGGAAGCAGAAGCACCGACCCGGCGGGGGTTCCAAGAATTCGGTAACAAGGGCGCCTCCAAACCTAGCAGGGGAGAAGTTAATGGACGTCCGGAAAACCTAATACGGACGGTGGTAAGAGGAGGGAAAGCAATAACGCACTTGACGACAGGATTACTCCCGGCAGAGACATGGTATGGGATCAGAGGAGGCATGGCGAGAACAGAAGGGCAAACTCAGATATCTAGGACCGCTCGCAGGTGTCTGTGTATCTTCTCTCTGCCATTGACGACATCCTTCCGACGAGACAGGTTAAATACTTGACGGTTTCGCCGAAGAAGAGGTCAGTCCGTTTTTTCGTTCCGATCGCTTGGCAAGATTAGGATAGCAGGACTCAGATGCCACCATCATCCCAGTGGTCTCTAGATAATCTACGTTCGTTGTTGGACTAGTAATAGCCTGTGTCGTTAGTTAGCAGCTGGACGGGAGACTTCAAGACTCACGGTCGATATATCGGCAAATATGACTCCTGGGCCTTGAGAATTTACCGAGAATAGACGTCTCATGAACAATACAGAGTTGGGGGGCCGTTCAGCAACACCGTCTGGACTTGCATGCTGCCATTAGCCTCAGATTGGTGTTGCTGAGGGGTGGAAGCGGAGCCAATCAGATGTCCAGGAACGATGGCTCACTAGTATATCACTGCATATACACCTATACTATAGTAGGTATTTAGACCGACTCATCGTTTCAGCCGCCAGTCACGGTAATTAGGCTTTAGCTGGTGGGGCGCCCTGTTCTGGTCCGTCCGCGAGCCGTCCCTTAGAAATCTCGCTTAGCCGTTCAATAACGTCAGCCAAAAGGGAATCTCTCGGCAGTTTGCCGAACCTACCATGAGCCCTCATCAGCCGAAAGATAAACTATACCCAGATCCCACCGTCAAGATCAATTGTAACCATGCCTCAGGGCAGACTTTGTTGATAAAGTTGCCTATCTCGGCCTAGTCGATGCTAGACATCCTTTGCAACTACTACCGACTACAGCTCCGGGAGTGAGAAATTGCCGACAATATCAAAATTGAGAGGGGAAGGAGCCAAGGGGAACAAATTGGATAGAAAAGCCGGTGAGAAGAGATTTTGCAGGTTAAAGTAAGAATATCAGCATTAGTATATAAGACTCTTGTCCGCGTGCTTGAACTCGACAAAAAAATGTAGATGGCCTCTTTCGCTGTATCAATTCCTCCTCCAGTCCGCCAGGTCTGCCACAACTCTTGAATTTTGATTATTCCCTCCTTTGATTGGCACCATGATTGTACCTCAGGCGAAGACAGCTCTTGAAGTTGTCATTGTTGGGTACGATACCATCTATTCCCTTGATTCCGGTTCCTGCATTGACTCGTATGTTACACGCAACTCAGAGCCGGTGCGTCTCTTCAAGTCTCATAGACAAATGTCGTCTGATATAAAATCCAGGGATTGGTGGTATGGCAGCAGCACTGGCCTTAGGCTTGCGCGGTCACCATGTTACTATCTTGGAATCGGCCCCAAAGGTGCGTGCCCCTCACTGCAGCTGATAACAGGAACAGAATATCTGGGTGATAGAACTAATTATCATCACGTGGGACTTGTAGTTGATGGAAGTTGGTGCCGGAATTCAAGCATCGCCTAATATGCTACGTCTTTTTGATCGTAAGTCCTTTAGGTGCAGGTATCTTAAGTACATCTTGAGGCTAAACCTCTCCCCTCTTGGCTGGGCCGCTAGAATGGGGAGTATCTTCCATGGTACATGCCAAGGACATAGCACTCGAAAGCATTACTATTCGCCGCTGGAAGGATGGTGGCATCCTCAGCACAATGCCTGTTAATATGGCTTACGGGCAACAGACAGTCGTGCATCGTGCCGATCTGCATAACGCGCTCATCACCAAGGCTCTGGCGCTGGAGAATGTGCAGCTGAAGGTAAACTCCCGTGTTACGGGCATCAAGTCCTACCACCCAGCTGCCGTCACGCTAGTGGATGGCACGGTGGTAACGGGTGATGTGGTGGTGGCAGCCGATGGGATCAAATCAGTGCTCCGCGGGGAGATCCTGGGGCCATTGGCGATGCAGCCCATTCCAACGGGGGATGCCGCCTACCGCATCATGCTGTCACGAGAAGTGATGGAGCAGGACCCGGAGTTGAAAGCCTTGTTGGATAGTCCCAGCGCTACTCGCTGGATTGGGCCACATCGTCATATTATCGCGTATCCCGTGCGTAACCATGAGCTGTTTAATATTGTCTTACTTCATCCAGACGATCATGAAGTAGAAGAGTCATGGACTACGACGGCATCCAAGCAAAGTATGTTGCGTCATTATCATGGCTGGGACACAACGGTGCTAAAGCTCCTCGATCTCGTCAAAGAAGACGAGGTCCTGGAGTGGAAGCTGTGCAGCTACCCAAGCCTAGATTCGTGGACAAAAGGCCGTGTTGCGCTGCTTGGGGATGCTTGTCATCCGATGCTGTAAGTCTTGGTCCCGTCCTTCCTCTGTTGATGTTGTTCAGCAAGAAACATGAAAGCTGATCGGGAGCTAGACCATATGTTGCGCAAGGTGCCGCTCAAGCTGTTGAGGATGCGGCCGCCTTGGCTATTCTCCTATCTGTTATACCCTCTCGGCATGCCATTCCTGAGGCGCTTCGGGCCTACGAGATGTCCCGTAAACCACGCGCTGAGGCAATCCAGCAATCGGGAATGGCTAACAGTACTATTTTACATCTTCCCGATGGTCCCGAGCAAAAGGCTCGCGATGAACAGTTCCTTGCGAGCATGAAGAGTGCAGCCAACCCGGACAAATGGGCTGATGCAGAAACTCAGCAGCGTTTGTGGGGATGGAATGCGGAGGAACACGCTTTGGCAACATGGTCAGAGAACACAAGGCCGGTGCATCTCGAATCATCCCTTTAAGGGGAGAGAGGAACGGGTCAGAGGGAAATCACGCTGGATTTTTACTCAGACTAGTGTATGGTCATGTTTGGTTTGATTAATGGATTCAATTGGTTGTTCCTAGCTTGTTTCACCGTGGTTGAGTGTAGATATATATTGTTCCTCTGTGATTAACATTTAACCTAGCTCTGCCTGAGGCGGCAACTTCATCCTACTTAGTCAAGCGGTGAACTAGGGCTAACCATTCTCTGCTAGTATTTTTGGAAACCCCTGCGTGACTGCCTTCCTATATAGGATTAGTTCGACGCCTTGACGCCGTGTCAGGCATCCAATGTTAACCGTGGTTCCTTCTAGCTTTAACCTATCTAGGTTAGTGGACTTTTGTACCTTAACTGAGGTCGGTTAGGTTAGGTTATACCTTACCCATTTTCTGCCTGCAAATCTCAACCTGGAAAGAGCGCATTGAATAATCCAATACGTACTCTGGTTCAGTAGGAAGGCTTACACTAACGGTCTGAGCATTGTTGATAAGGAAAATGGAGCTCGATCTGTTTCCAAAAATCCAAGCCTCGAATAACTCGTCGACTACGAAAAAACATGGCACCGTTCCATTGAGATGGCCAGCGTGGCGAATGCTAAGGGTTCCTGAGTGGCGCGCTCGTAGTAAGATTGAAATAGCATGATATCATTGATGATGCGCACTATGGGCCCAATAGTGTTGGTCGTGGGCTATGAACTGTCAACGGCCTGGTGGTTTACTGGATCTTCAGCCCAAAATCGCACAGGTCGAAGTTGCCCGCAGTGCGTTCCATGTTCACAAATGCTCCCAATGGTGGTGGTTCTACGTTTTGGCGGGCGGGCCTCGGAGATGTGGCCAGTGTCACAGGCTGGGCTTCGCAGGATGTTTAGCCCTTGCTACAAATGTAAGAAGCTACGGTGATATTCCCTTGCACCAGCTCCAAAGTGACAAAGGCCATGCAACACAACAGTACGATGGTATAGACCTGCAAACCATGGGATCTGGGGCGCAGGTGCAGCTTGGCGACGCTTTATTATATTGAGCGAGTATGAAGCGGTGATAGATGTCGCGTAGCGTTTGTAAGTTCGTGCCTTTATTCCAGGAGCACTCGTGCACCGCGCTCAACACAATGACTGCATGGCAGATGGCTGGCTCGGCTTGACTCAACTGCAGTACTCATCGGTACCAAAACGTTGAATCAAGTTTCTGTCATAATCGGCACGGTTCTCCTTTGGAACAAGGCGAAAGCATGCCGTTCATCGGAACTCAAATGCGCCACACGAATGGTGGGACTCCGCACGAGACTCGAGTTTTGTCCGCGCGCAATCACCTGCGGTAATCGATTCTGGTCGTATCCCTCTCATTTCAGTTTCGTGGAGGCACAGTTGAAGCATGCGCCGGGTACTTTGTCACATTTGACATGTCGGGCCTACCCCAAGTCCCTTCAGTATTTGGCGGTCTTGCTCTCGCCGTGCTTAGGGCAGCAGTCACCGACAGGTCTGACAACTTGTTCTGGATCTCTTAAAGTATGACTGACAGAGTTATATCTGTAACTGCCTCTAGCTTTGCAGCGTACACAATGATCGACACAACTCTGTGCAGCAGTTGTCCCTGGTTATGCGGCCATATAACATTCTTCCCCCTGGCCGATACCGCCGCAAAGCTTAGCCCACTCATGCCTGGAGGCTATAAATGCGCGCTTTTATTGGTTATAACGGCAAGGCCCAATGTTCCGGAACCGTTGAAGTAATCTGTAAGCTTTTCTTTCTAGGTTCTGTCCCCATTCCAGAATCTCAGCTCGGATTTCGAGTAAACATTCTAACCTTTGATAGGGAATGTACTGCCATAGCTATAGGGAGCCATCGAATGAATACGCTTTATGTCTTTTTTCTTCTGCCTTGGAATTGTTGAAACTACCTTGATTATTCAGAAAACTCTTCAAAGCTTCAGGAGACACAGGGCCATGTGATGGATATATATCCTAGTTCAGCCCACCAACGACTAACCAGTACTGCCACCAGTAAACAGTACACGATCGGGCCCTAATCAGAAGTCAAGTTCCAGCCACTCAGCGACGGCCCGTCCGCAGTTTTGTAACGTAAAAATCAGATTGGTTTCATATTTTTGTACACATATGAATTGAGGACCAGGCGGCCCCTGTTTGGAATCTTCACACGAGAGAGGCAGTGGCTCTTATTCTCTTGTTTTCAATAATGCACAACCGGATGAATTCCTCAGGATACCATAATCTAAGAAATTGGTAGGAAAGCATCCGATAATCCCCAGACCAAATCCATTATCATACATGACTCAACCCCTGAGGAAAGTCAAAAACCACATCAGGGTCCGCCGCAGCCTTGATCGCTTTCAACCGCTCTAACGCACCACCATAATACTCGCGCCCAAAGTTCGCCAAATGGGGATCAATATAATTCTGATACGAGTGCCACTCACTACCGGGCCTCGGCATCCTCACAGCACTCGTAATCCTGGTAACCTTATTCACTGCATCTTGACGGGCCGCAGAATCCCCAAACCCCGGGAAATAGGCTGAGTAGATCTGAACCAGGAATAGACTCGTCCGATGGATATACGCCATATCACCACTCGACGTGGGAAGATTAGTCTTCGCATCCGGACCGAGTAAGTCGAAGGACACATCGGGCTCTGAGCCCTTGGTTTGTCTTGCTGCGCGAAGCCCGTCGAATATGAGCTTCACCTGGTTTTTATCGTATGCGGGTGCACCGTTGTCAATGGCGGACTGAGCGTAGTAAGGCAGAGGTGCATCCGGTGCTTCTAAGGGACCCATGAGGTCGGTGAGTGCGGCAACCCAGCTATTGAATTCTTTGACCTTGGATTCGGATCGAACGGGCTTGATGCCTCGCGCGGCAAGCTTTTGTAGAATCTTGTTCATGGCAGTTTCATATGCGGATCGCTTGCCGAGATACTGGCCTTGTAGGATGCAGGCGCTGCCCTGGTTGTTGTCTCGGCCCATGAGGAGGACTTCGATCCCTAAGTCAAGAGGGAGTCCGTCCGGACTATCGGCGGGAAGTTGACCGAGCCCCTGGACTTGCAAGAGGACCTGAACACAATCTGATTCTGGTCCAAAGTAGAGTTCGTAGTTGACAACGTTTGCCGGGGCCTGTTCCAGTGAGAATGTGAACGCCGTAACCACACCGAAGTTGTTCGACCCTGCACCGCGCAGCGCCCACCATAGCTCGGCATCCTGTCCCGTTGAGCTAGGGCTCAGTTGCTTAATGTTCCCGTTCACATCGACAAACTCAAGTCCCACAACTAATACATGCGTTAGAACTCCTCCCTCAGCAGATAGAATCAAAGTACTTACTTCGATCAACCAGCCATCCCCATTTTCTAGACGGAAACCCCCATCCCCCGCCCATGGAATGACCCGCAACACCAACAGTGGGACAAGTGCCATGAGGCAACGCATAGCCCCTTTTCCCGAGAGCTGTCGCCAACGGACCCAGCGTCTGCCCGAATTGCACAGTCGCTGTCCTCCTCGCGTCGTCGATGGAGATCCTTCTCATGTGACTCGGGTCGAGGACCACTTGGCCTGAGAAGCTATACGCAGCATAGCTGTGCCCTCCGCCCCGAGGACTGAGTGTCACATTGCCCTTTTTGACGGCCACGCATTTGACAGTCGCAGCGACATGCTCGGTGGAGGCGGGCACGACAATGACCTCTGGAGAGGCCTGGTAGTTGGAGTTCTGGGGCTTGGACAGCGACTCATAGGTCTGGTCGGTGGGGTAGACTATCTCCGCACCGGTTTTACTAAGACATGATTGAAGTGAGGTGGGGAAGAATGCATTATATGATGGTAGAGCTGACCCGATCGCGAATTGAGCGACTGCGAGGCCTACTACTAGAATTGACCTGGTTCCCATTTTGAGTGCTAACTTGGCAAAGGAACAAAGGCATCCTTGACATGGAATATATAATCCCTTACCCTTCATCTAAGAACTTTCATTTGCAAATTAGAATCAGGATCTCACGGACTTGGCGATCCCTAAATTACGCCGAAAAAGTAATATGGAGCGCATCTAGACCTTCCAAAGTATTTATATCTGTGACTGAGCGACCATATGCAATAGCTGCATGCAGTTCAAGATGGTCATTGGTCGGGTTTGAGTTACCTGCGCCTGCCAAGGATGTGCTGTGAATATTATCTCGGATATAACCACTCGGAATGTGCCACGCTTATGTTTAATGAATGCAGATACGAGTTGCCCTGCAGTGCGGATTCGGAGCTATCCGGTATTTGTCCTGTGACTTGCAAGTCAGCTAGAAATCAGGGTCCGATCTGATGCAATTGGGTGACATGATGTGATGATGGGGTTGCAGAAGCTGGTAAGATAGGTGCTGGATCAGAATTGCAATTAGGGCTAGCTGAACCTAGTACGGAACGAAAGAAAAATTTTTCAAAACGGGAAATGGTCTCTTGCATTCCATTATACTTATCGTGCATTGTCTTTTGCCTATTGAATCACTATCCATACCCCAACATTCCGTCCAAATCCATCAGCGCCCAGAGCGCAGCAAGCCGGATCGGATCAGTGTCTTGGACCAAGCAGATCATACGCGGCTTTCCTATTCCACCTTACTCCATCATTCCCACGCAAATAGACGGCAGTGGCGTGCCGGGTCCTAGGGTCCGTGGCTAAGCGATCGTCAGCATCTAAGCGTAGCAGACGAGACATATTCCCCCGTTGCACAGGCCTCGGATATTTCATTCTTTGGACCATAATGACGAACATATCTTCGTTGTTCTATATAATGATTGCTTCAGATGGTGTTGACTTCGTGATCCATGATCTGAGTGTGTGGATGTTCTCCAACCGGCCACTTTTGGTTCTGCATTCGATGGATTTCAGAAGCGCTGTATTTTCCCTTGACGTATATAAATGGTGTTGGGAAATGCCCGGCGCAAATTGTAGCAGATCCCCAGACAATCGATACATACATTATCACGTATACGAGACCTTAGTATGAATGAGATCTAGGAAACAATTGCCGTAGTCAATAGAGAGATACCCTTGAAAGGCTATGTAAGCCAATGTCTACATATGCTGCTTGCCGAGGGATGCGGCTTTCGTCGGACGACATTTTCTGGCATAATTGTGAACAGGTATCCTATAAGGACCTTAGAGATACCACTGAGGCTTGTCGTAAACAACTCGATGTAAGTGCTGAGAGCGCACAATCCGAGCAATATTATGGACGCTGCGATTTTCACGTCGGGCAATTATCGCATCCCAGAGGAGACAACATTCCGGAATATGCTGAGTAATTCAGATATGGACTTACAGATTGTGGTACTGTCTTTGATGAAAGGCGCAATTTGTTGTCGGTGATGTTAGTAATGGCCCTTATGTGGGATATACTTGAGCCCAAGCGATCTACGAACAATGTGTTATAGGGCTTGGTTATATGACTAATTGTAGACGATTGAGCGTTTTACCAAGGGGAATAAATTGTCTTCATTCCATTTGAGACATGAAGGGATTGATGGGCCAAATGTCGGTTGTTGTAATCACTCTGGCAATTCGACCCAGAGAAATAAATTCTTAGGAGAGATACTGGTCATAAACAGCAGTATAGAAAGCGTAGGAACAACGCATGGACGTAACGTAGCACCTGCGATTTGATATATCGCGAGAAACAATCTCTAGTAGAGGACAGCCGAAACACAACCAAGTGGGAACTACAGAGGAAGCGTGCAGGGGGCACGGTATCTTTGATAGTACAACTATGCTGGATCAGAGCGTAGCTACTATCTGATCAAAATCATATGCTCTACCGGTACTGGCTCGTAGATACATAGGAATCGCGCTGTGGCAAGATAGAAGGGTGACAGCGACAGCTGGTGTATTATTGATTATGACGGTACGGAGAGCAATTATGACGATATATTATCAAAGCTCGTGGGAAGATTAGTTAGGTGTAACTTCTGTACTTATAGAACTCCTTTCAATAAATAAACCGAGACCAAAACTACTATTATTGTCTACTTCTAGTAGGTATAGGGGGAGAAAAGCAACAGAAAGAGAAAAATACCTGAATCATAGATTTATATTCCTTCCTTTGTGCTTTATTCCAGCAGCAGCAGCAGCAGCAGTGGTGTGAAAGCCCAGTCTTTAGTAGATAACGTACTCAATTTGGACCGTCTTGTTGCTAATCTCAATCTCAGTCTCAGTTTCCGTCTCGCTCTTATCTTTCTCCAGCTTGAACTTGGTCTCGACCTCGTACTGGAGGGAGTAAGGACCAGCCTTGGCCTCGTGCTTCGTCTCTTTACTCGTCTTTCTCTCTGGCCTCTTGCCCTTGGTCCATTCCTTCTCTACCTCTACCTCGCGTTCGATTTCGATCTCCGTCTTGGTCTCGGTCTTGGTGGTCTCGAATCCAATTGGGACGTCGTCGGCCTCCAGCTCGTCGCTGAGCTTCAATTTGGGTGCGCTCTTGTCAACGTCGAAGACGATCTTGAAGTCGGTCGTGAGGCCACCGGCCGTGACGGTGTACTTTAGTTCGTCCCCCTGAGTGATCTGGAAGGAGGCCTTGTCGCCCTTGGAGAGGCTCGTCGCGGCTTCAGTGGACTTGCTGATCGTTGACTGGTCCGCAAGGAGACTGATGGTGGCTTCGGCAGTGACCGAGATGGTCACAGGGACTGCATATATCCCGCCCGTATGGTTAGTAGAACGCCACAGCACTGGTGAATATTGGAGGGGAATTGATTACTCACCTGATGAAAGGACATCGCCCCCCTCCTGAATTTCCTTGATCTTGGATAGAACGTCAAACTTCTCGACGAGAGCCTCGACCTCGCTGTGGAGCTGAGCAATTTCGACAGACATGGTGGATGGGTATACCCGTGTTACGGCGCACGTTATATCACACTGGAGGATTGGGTTGGAGACGGTGAATGGAGAAAGAAGAGAAAGAAGACAGTGATGTTATAATAGGAGCTTAGGGAGCCAAGAGAATGCCAACGTGGCCGGTCACATACTATGCGAATTACAACCAAACCTAGATCTGTGCCGAACTGTGGTCTGTTAATGCCGGGTGGATCAAGTCGGCCCCGCTCGAAGTCCCCCGCAGCACCCAAACCCTTGCTGGTATATTGGGGTGTGTTTTGGTGGGGAAGCTTCGTGATCTGTATAGTATCTTGTGTGGAGACGAGGAGGCTGTGCAGCGACTACCAGTGGGCGTGGGCACAGCCCCAATCTTGGCTGGTACACGTGTATCCCGTAGCCCTTTTCATTTGATGAGAAGGAGGGGAAAAAATAAATAAAAAAAAAATACACAGGAATGGAACACTAGCTGCGTTGGATTCACTAAAATCGGCGAAGGTTTGGGACGGGAGGAGCTGGTCAAAGTACAGCCTGCGCCTTGATGATCTGTGGCTCCGTTTATAGCTTGATCCAAATAGGATCTCGCCTTTCCTGTACTTTCCCCGAGAACACGGGCTTCGATGACGCTTTAGCGGGAATTCCAGTAGCAAGACAGATTTGAATGATGAGCGGCCCCGCAGCTTCCCTGGACTCTGCTGCAGCGAGATCGTGACGAGGGGAGATACCTCCTCGAGAACTGTTTTGACCTGGCGGACGCGAAGCGTAGCATCTTCTGATGCGAAGAGACTGCTCGCACCTCATCTGAACTCCATGGGTGTATAGGGCATGGACAGCACAATCGCCGTGCCTGTCGGCAGCCAATTTGGATCTGGCTGATGCTGTCCAGTCTAATCATCGGTTGGCATCATACCGTTTACCCGCCTGGGTGATCTCCTACCTAGTATTTCATGGGACCGACCTTCATTTAAGGATTGCAACTGGATGTGTGTCCCAGGGAGTGAACCGATTCCCATACGTAACTCCCGACGTTATGACCGCCAATAGACTTGGCTCACTCGACATGGGATAAAACAACTCAACGTTTTCCTCTGGGACACTCGCATTGAGCCGACTCACAGGTTGATTACTATGTAGACTGGTTAATTGACATCAGATGTATTCTGATAAACGGCGACCTCATCAACCCTATCGAACTTGATTTTATTACACCCTTAAATAAAGAGACTCACTACCAAGGTGACTATTAGCATAGGATAGATAGCTACAGCTTGGAGAGTTCTCCGTGTGACAAGGGAGTGTCCCCCAGGAATACCCGCCTGTCAGTAGCAGACTCCTCGGACAACGTAATAGCAGGTAAAGCGATATGGATGCTTGACGGAGTGTTGCCCCGTATCCACCGAGATGCAACCTCTTTTGCAACTCGACTATCGTCCGAAAAAGCATCGTATATCAGTAGCGTGCCGCATACAACTACCTCGATATACTGCATGAGTTCCCGGCCCCGGTATAGGAGCTCTTCCTTCGTGTGCCCGGACGTAATGGATTGGAAGGTATCCAAGCATTGCTCCATAATCTTGCATTCCTCCCTCAGTTTCTGGCTGCAAACTGCTAGAATAGGTCTGGCCCATGCACCAAGTACTGTCTCAATAATCTTTCCCTTTCCTAGGCGCTTGTCATTAATTACTCGAACAACATCTTCCGCCATCACATTGACAGTTCCTTCCCAGATAGCGTTGACTGCGGCATCGCGGAAGATTCTTGCAATGTTTAGCAAACCACCGTCTTCATTATTCTCACAGTAGCCAACGCCACCTAGGCACTCCATGCAGGAACGAAGTCCATGAACCGCATTCACACTCACAGTACCCTTCATCACGGGAGTGACCAGTCGGAGTAGAGCTGCCGCTGTTGCCGCATCGCTGGGGATTAACTTGGCCGCTTTGGTGTTTTGAACCATTGAACCCCAGTCTTGCTCGATTGTGCCCTGTAGAGAAACGGCAAAGAAGGTCAGCTGCATTGCTGCCCAGTACTTCACCGTCTCACTCGCCATCCACCGCACATGTAGTTGGTTGTCTTGAAGAAGCTTCCCCTGTGTTGAGCGGATCCTACTATACGCGCGACAGAGAGCCAGCCCGCGACCCCAGTATCCCAGTGAGCCACCGGCAGTGTAGAGCCGAGTAATGTTAAGAACAGTAGCAATTTCCTTAACGCCCTTCCCTTCCTCTCCAATAAGCCACCCTCGAACACCCTTCAGCTCCAGTTCAGCGGTTGGGAGTGATTTCGTGCCCAGCTTATTCTTCAACCGCTGGATCCGGATACCATTCAATTCAGGTGCCTTCCCTTGATTGCCGGCACAGCGGCGCATCGGAACATAGAACAGGCTCAGTCCCTTCCTGGTCTGGGCCAGTAAAAGCGTCATATCGGAGTCCGTGGCGCTGCTAAACCATTTAAACCCGTCAACTCGCCACGGCCCCAGTGGCAGTCCATGCGCGTCTCGATCCCTGCCTTGCGCACTATCCATGGATACTTCCTCCATTGTTAACCGCCGGGCAACCGTCTCCGTCCCCCGAACATCACTCCCGCCGCGGCGCTCCGTCATCCACTGCCCAGACGTCCACGCCACACTGGGGTCTCGCGATACAAGCCTCCGATGAGATTCTCTCAGCACCTCACCACGCCCTGGTTGATCCCCGTCGGGGCGATCCAGATGAGCAAAGAGCAATTTCGCTGCCCCATCGCTCATAGACGCCGGACACCCCGTCATAGCCGAACTACTAGTCCACACATGATTTAGCGCAAACTGATGCACTCGCCGATTCCAGGACTCATTCTCTCGCTCGTAAGCGACAGCGACAAGCCCTTCCTCCTGTCCGATTGCCTTCAGTTTCCGCCACCCCTCACTCACCCACAGCGGGTCAACGCGGTTCTCTTCGCCAAATGTCGTGAGGGCTCTGAGGGTAGGTTGGTTTACCTCTGCGTCGACACCCAGTTGGAGGATTTTGGGGTCGAGGGCGAGGCGGGATAGGTTGTGGATGGAGGTTGTTACCGAAGGGCAATTCTGAGGGAGGTAGAGATCTAATACCCGGGCGAGGGCTATGTCGTCGGAAAGCTTTTGGGCGGATTGGGTGTGGTCGTTGTTAGAAGTGTAGGCTGGTGGGACGAGGGGCAGGGATTGGAAGAATCCCTCGGTGGAGGATGATGGCTTTTTCGAGTTAGCGGTTGCCATTTTTCTTTTCGATTCTCGGAGTACGGTAGTGCTTTCTGTCTAGAGTGTGGGTTGTGCAGCGAGGGGTAACAGTTTTATCTTCGTGTCTGGCATGAAACTTTCCTTTATATATGCCCAGTCTGATTTAAGAGAGTTGCAGAGCTACCTCGGTCCACCATGGCTTCATCACACCACGCTCCACGTTCTTTCAACGGAATTGGATGTAAACAAGATTGTGGAGATCGGGATTCTAGAGCTAAATCCAACATTGGAGTGCTTTAGGAGGACACTGATTGGACAATATTCCGAGAGCAATTTGGGTGGAGCGTAACATCCGAATGCCACCGGAATTCAGAACTTTAGTTGCCGAGAGTTTGGAGGATTGGGGTTGTAACATCGGAGAACTCTAGCTCAGAGCAGTGCTCGTCGTATCTTTACTCGGAATATCGGTCTGGGATAGTTACGAAAATGGTGCGGTAGCAAAGCTTTTCCTTATACCGTAGCTAATCCACATTCAACACAACACGAAGACGATTTCAGCATGAACCAAGCCGATATTCTTGTTTTCTCAACAAATCAGATGTATTCACATGCACCAGAGGGTAGGGTGTAGCTTCAGAATACCCCACCATTTTCACGATGGGTTATCTGGAAGCATTTGACGTTGAGCTTCCTCTTCTTCGATCTATACATTCGGTAACAACCAATCATCGAGCCTAGATATATGGAACGGTGTAGCAATACACCCACAAAACCAGGATGCCGGACACTATCCACAATTTATAGCTTCCATAAATTGAACATTCTAATTAGTTGGCCCATTACGTATACATACAAGTGAACTCAGAGAAAAAGAGCAAGCTGCTGGTAGAGCGACGTCGAGCTAGAGATATCAAATCCATCCAAATCGAGTGGTCTCCCCAGCTCCCCCCAAATCTCTTCATCATCTACCGCAACATCAGACGAGACTTCAGGGGCCTGGACGTCACCCAAAGCGCGCTCAGCCTCCCGATTACCCAATGGTGAGTGTTCTGTCTCGGAATCACCCGCCACACGATCGATCAGCGCGCTGACCTCTTGCGACGAAATAATATGCATTGTGTCCGTTAGAATTTCCACGCTTTGTTTACTGAGTAGCGTCCCCGATCCTGCTAGGGACAATATATTAATCAAACGAGCGAGTGCTTGCTTGAACTTCGGTACTTGAGGTGAAGAGACATCGGATAGTGCGAGCATTGCCACAATGACACCAGCGGTGAAGCACTGGAAGCACACCTGCGCAGCAGCCGTTGTATTGGAAACCAGACGTATAATCCCTCGATGTTGGTGAATACTGGATATTCGGATGGCCGATGTTATCATTTGGTCTCGGACCGTAACGGGACTCTCGCTGCTATTGGGTTCGGACTGAGAGAATACCTGGATGCTCAAGTGCCGTTTGCTGACCAGAAATGGGCGGAGTAGTAATAACATATTATGGTCAAAGGCGAGCTGGAGAGTCAGTGCCTGCAGTGTAAATACGCGTGGCCCTTTGTCTTGCATCTCCCCTTCGTAATTTCTGTGAATATCTAGCCGTAATTCGGTAGGAATCATTGCTTCCCAAGCCGAGAGGCGGCTGTATACGTCTTTGATTTCTTTCAATCGCATGCCAGGCATTACAGCGGACATTATCGAGTACAGTTGGGCTTTATATCGGTTGTATGAGAATGAGCTGACGGGTCTCAGGGAACCGTCTTCTCGCACCTCGTACGAGGTAATGCCAGGACAGGTTGTTATATCGTCCAGGTCCTGAGGTTCTAAAACGCGGAACCGTCCCCCGGCCTGGATTGGCGGTTTGCCGTACGCCTGTGCAGCGTACCTATAATGAAGGTTCAAAGTCAGATCGTTTCAGGCATGATCTGAGGATAATAACGGTTACCCTACCCATCGGCCATATATATTGCCCACCATACCCTCCGTCGAACCTGTAACTCGACGTTCTCTAGTGGATCCCAAGTACTTTCGTCATGTAGCCCGATGGCGTGGGCGATGCGAAGTCCCATGCCAGATAGTACAAATGCCAACTTCGTCTTTCCCTCTAGAAGGTATTCAATGGACATTAAGAGGGCACATCCAATAGATTCGAGATCTGCCTCGTGTAGCGACGAGAATAAATGCTGCTCAACAGCATTGAGTACTTGGTTACGATAGGACTCAATATTGAATACAGGATCGTGTGTTGTAATAATTTCTGGCTGGACGAATCGGGTTCCGATCATCAGAACTACCAGCAGTAATAATAAGAAGGGCTTTTCAGACACTGCGGCAGCACCAATTTGTATCATAGGCATTGCACGAGCTCGAAAAGTTTGCACATGGAAGAGTGCGAGGTACCAATGGTTTGCCTGCAGATATGCGTCGATGAGTATTGTAGCGACTGGGTCTGAGGGCAGCTGAACTCCAACCAGATCTTTGACTGGTATCTTAACTGTGTCCTGGGCGGGATTCTTGCTAGCTGGGTGGCCATCCGGAATAGCATCTGACTGTCGCAGATTTCTCAGATGGTTGCGAAAAAGCTAAGGGAGGTCAGAAGAAACCAAGAGCATTAAGTATAGACAGAGTGGAGGTACCTGTTCAACTAGGTGGAAGGTGGAAGGACCCCGATCTTCCGCAAGTGGGTTTATAAGGGGGGCAGCTTCATGTATAGGAGTACTTTCGATAGCACTAGCGACGGTAGGGCGTGGTGGTGCCGGTTCACCAGTGGTGCTCAGACCGCTGATATCTCTCTGTCGCAGTGGTCTCAAGTTGGGCTGCCTCCTGGTAACAGTCGCAAGTTAGTTAGCTAGTCTCGGAACATAAGGCTGAGTAAGATTCACATTTACCTTTTACTAACGACGCTTTGGCAGTCTACCCCAGCTCGAGAGCACAGCTGGCAGGGCCGTATATTGTCGCACTCACATGCTGTTAGTATGAGACCGCGGCTGTGTCCAGGGGGGTAACAAACCTTCAACTTTTGCCTGCGACATCTCATACATGCATTCCGAGCGCGAGCTGGCTTCATCATAGCCGGTCTTACACTATTTTACTGGCTATGGGAGCCGGTCAGAAACGTTTCGGAAGTCTGCATTACCCCAGACGTGCGTGTCGGAAGTCATCGTAGAAGTTGCCGAGGTCCACAGTGACTTCCGGTGGAATTGACATCCCGATTCCGATACGCCAGATGGGCCAGATTATACATCGACCCAGCATAAATGTGAAATATAATGAGGGTATCTCATACATTTATGGCAAGAGGAGCTCCTATCCAGACCAACGTCTCTCGTCGTATTCGCAGTCATGTCCGTCCGTACCATCTACAACGCAGCGAAGGACTATTGGCTACCGGACATTGATCCTTTATCGCTGATCTTTGGTGACAACCCTAATATAATCCTTGGAAAGTGGCATTTAAACTGACGGGACACAGACTACCCATTGAGCTTATCCACCGATGATACCGTGTTGCATATCGAAGCAGGGAACACAGCGAATTGCGTGACAAAAGCCCAATGCCGATCGTACACCAAAAGAATTGCTCACGCTCTGCGTGAGGGATATGGTATCGGGGCCAATTGCCCAGGGAAAGATGTCGTTGCCTGCATCTCGTCTGGCCAAGTCCTGTTACCTTCGGTGTTCTATGGGGTTATCGCCGCAGGAGGGGTCTACAGTGCAGCTAGCTCCAGCCTCACCGTAGCAGAACTGGCACGGCAGTTAGAACACGGTGGTTGTCAGTTGTTGATCACGAGCGAAGACTGCAAAAGTATTGCATTGCAAGCAGCAGAAAAGTGCGCTATGTCGCCGTCAAGGGTGTTGGTCCTAGAAAGTCGGGGAGGGAAGCGTCATCTGGCCGCTTGTTCCCAGGAAACTGTCAATTTACTAGAACAATATCCAGGCCAGCTGCAGTGGGAGAAGGTCTCAGATCCGGCTATCCTCAAAAGCCGCACCGGCTGCTTGATATACAGCAGTGGTACAACGGGCGAGCCCAAAGGTGAGTTTATCTTAACCTCTCAGTCAGTTGACCGCTCATGGGATCCCTTGTCTATAGGTGTAAGGATCTCCCACCAGAACCTGGTATCCTCCGCCATGGTGAATCTATTCACCTATCGGGATTATATATCCCGTCAGAAAACAAGGTCTGCGGATTTCCACCCGGAATACCGCACCATTGCCCATCTCCCCGCTGCTCACATTGCCGGTTGCCAGGGCTATTTTATTCAGCCAGCGCTGTGTGGTGGAGCAGTGTACTGGATGCCGAAGTTTGACTTCCAGAAGTTCCTCTCCTACTGCAAAGAGTACCGCGTCACGTTCTTCTTCACAGTACCCCCGATATTCCAGCTAATTGTACAGAGCTCGTTAGTTACAGACCAGTTTCAATACCTACTCCACGCAGTCTCCGGTGCCGCTCCCATGGGTCCTGACCTCGTGAAAAGGTCGGAAAACAAACTGGGTTGTGCAGTAACTCAAACATGGGGTCTTAGTGAAACCACAGGCAGCGTTACCGTCTCACCGTGGGACGCCCATGTAGCGGATGGCAGTGTCTCCCCTCTGATTGCAAACATCCGACTACGGGTTGTTGATGATTCTGAAAATGACGTGAGTGAGGGGGAAATAGGCGAGTTTGTAGTTCAAGGCCCAATGGTTACTCAGGGATACTGGAAAAATCAAAAGGCCTCTAGAGAGAGCTTTACTGCAGACGGGGCCTGGTTCAAAACGGGAGATCTGGGTTATTGCATGGACGGTAAAATTTTCATTGTTGACCGGAAGAAGGTGAGTGCTGGATCTCCCCGGGAAGACCTGATGCGGGATGCTCAAAGTTCAACCTCAGGAAATGATCAAGTATAAAGGTCTCCAGGTAGCACCAGCGGAGCTGGAAGCGCTTCTACTCTCCCATTCGCATATTCGGGACGCTGCTGTGGTTGGCGTCCCTGATCCGGTTATGGAGGGGAATGAACTTCCTAGGGCGTATGTGGTGGCAGACCCAAGTCAGATAACGGAGGCTATGATCAAAGCATTTGTGAAAGCCAACTTGGCCTCTCACAAACAATTACGAGGTGGCGTGGTTTTCCTTGAAGCGATCCCAAAAAGTCCCACTGGAAAGATACTAAGAAGGCAGCTAAGGGACGCAGCGAAAGCTTCGAGAGGAGTGAAACTGTAGCACCAGGGTCATGACCATAATGTCAGTTTTGGTCGCGCGAAATTGTATCATAGTATGCCTATCACTGGAATCTTCAAGGAATGTTTACACATGATGGAAAGGTTATATATAGAGTGGTACAAGTTGTCTACTAGACCCAACCAAAGTCCGATATATCATAAGATAATTTACACTGGCGAAGCTATGACCATCTGAGTAACGGTGGTGAGCTTTTAGGTGCGATCTAGGGTATTCCGAATCATGGATTCAGAATAATATGAGCTTTTGGCCTAGTTGGGGGGCGCGTTTTCCTAGACGCACGCCCTCACCATCAAGGACCTGTCATATCAAAAAAGAAAATAGCTGGTCATATTGAATGACATTTTCCCATAACAGATATATATTGTAGTTTATTCATTGAAAAGCTACTATATTGTTTGCTATTAACACCTCTCCAGTGTTGCACGGTATAGACACATTCACTTTCGCATGGAATACAGCATGATTATAGCTGGAACACTTTGGTCGGCAAACGGATCGCAAGGGCTGCCTTCCGCACTAGAGTCGCGTTTATATATCGAAGCACTCTGACATCATGCATCGGATCGAATCTTGATGGCTCCGGGAAGCAGATTGAACCAGAGCCTTCCCAAACCTCATTTGCCTCCATTGTGATGTCAACTGGCACCAATTCTTTGATGGACGGACCCTGACCCGGGACCACTGAGGGGATGACTCTCAAATTTAACCCCGGGATTGTCCTCTCCACCGTACCCCTGAGTCTCTGTTCCGGCTGGAACCCGACTTCAATCACCCTTTGGCCTGTAGGTCTCTCAACATAGCTGTGAACGACTGTCGATCCCGTTTTCGACGTCAACACCACATTCCCCAACCTCTTGGGGAAGCCGAATTGTTCGCGGCCGCAGAGTATCGGCGAGTCATTGTCTAGGATCAGGGACAGGAAGTAGTCAAAAGTGTCGCCCTTGTATTTGACTTGGACCGCGTGGACATACTCATTGTACGGTCCGAATGAGGTCATTGTGTGTTGTAAAACCATCACTGTTACTTGTGGCTCATCCTCGAGCTCCAGCATGTCCGGCACAAGATGGCGCACACATTGGAGTGATGTTTGATAGGTAACGATGAGACCATTTTCACATGTGTAGTCGCTGCCACCTACAGGATACGGGGGAGCATACTGTGGGATGGCCGTGTTGGATACTGAGAGCGAGCCAAATGGCATTTTCGAGGAGTTGAAACAAGATACAGCTACAAGAGTTTGTTTGCCACGATAAGCTATAAGCAGGACCTTCGTGTTCGAATCGGGTGAGACCAAATTTATATATTCCAAGGTATACACTGATGGTATACCCTAGAACACACTGCTGTTACCATCAGTCAGGCCACCTTGCAAAACCATGGAAAATGAGATATGATGCCAGGTCAGGTGTGATCTAGACAATCAAGTCAACTCTCATTTGGCAGTGACAAATGGACTCGGCTGTAGCTTCTCGCTCTCAAATGGATTGTAGTGGGGTGACCCGTATCCGTCAACTGACTCGAAGCCGCCCGACGCATATAATAGGCAGCCAGTCTCCTTGGGATAGTAGTTCGTGGGCTGGACCAGCCGGTAAGGGCACGAATGACGTCGGGATTGGACATCGCAGTGGTGTGATCGGTGCCTGATTACCCAGGCATATATTGCCTAATCGGGTCTAGTAGCGGACTGTCGGGTTCGTTTTTTTTGCGGGTCGGGTTAACCTACACAGTCCTGCGTATCTCCATGGCTGCCGATGCGGGTCGAAGAAATCCACAGCGTTTAATTGAAACTCCCGCTAAAATCTGTGTGGTAGATAAGCTAACAGGTCCACTTAGCAAGTCATAAGGTGAGTGTGACTGTGTAAGTATCTAGGTAAGTTGTGCCCTTGATACCCAGGTTCACAAACTACCTATGGTCAGAGCACATATTTCGAAGACGGGATCAACGAGAGCTCCCAAACAATCAAGACTGTGTATACATACTCGCTTTTCTCACCGCTTCTCGATACCCGAGGAGGGGTTGGACGACGTCGATCGAACCCCACTATTCAGCTCATCCCCCCGAAACCCATCGGTTGATAGAAAGATTCTCGCTTCAGCTGGAGGGTTTCTCCACTGTGAACGGATCTGTGTGGTCAGGCCGCTTTGTAGTTGCGATTTAGACTTTTGAGCCACGATGTATGATGGCCTGGTTCGTGGCTGGCTGAGTTATGGGCGTGCTGTTGTGGAGGGCGTAAAACATTCATCCAGAGTGCGGGGCACTATGGCCGACCAAATCGAAGTTCCGGACAATCGAGATTTCTTACCGAAATCTGGGTGTTTTATACGGCCATTGTATGTACATAGCCTTATTCCACCGCTGAACTGAGTACGTTTTGTGATAGATATGAGTCAATCTTTAGTATTACTACTACTGTCAATGGATTATATGTTTTTAAACTGGTTCTTTTATAAATGGTTTAAAACTCAAGTTCTAAGAATATACAAGTTACCGTGGTAGTTTATACAGAATTAATTTAAAAATATGTAATTTATTAAGGCATGGCTCAGCATGAGGTCGTCACATGACGTAGGGCTACGATTCTCGCGTTCACGTCTTTATTGAAGAGATTACATTTGTATAGGGAGTCATTTCAATCAGTTCATGTCATGGTCAATTTCTATGTCACCTCCCCTCTTGGCCTCTTCATCCATATAGCCGCACCTGCGACTGGACTTCTCACTTGAATAGGAATAAGGAAAGCCAGCACCAAGTGCAAACGATACTAAGGCCCAAGGGAACTTTAAGATGAATATGTACGTTCAAGAGTGATGTTGTCGACACAGAACTCATCCCTTTCGTTAAACATGGTCAAGGTTAAACCGGACTCTGTCACCTGCCCCTTAAACCTACACGAAAAGTCTTTCAGCGACAGTCTGGTGAGGATGAGAATAAAAGAGCGGAGACACTTACCAGTAGTAGGACTCCGACGCCTGATTCTGAAGGAACTCGATCTGCCTCTCCCCTGTGTTCAGGTTTCGCAACCCGTTCAGGGTCCCGATGTGGATCGAGTTTGCCTTCCTTTCACCGGCAGCATTCTGAGTCCACTGCCAGGTTGCAATGACCGGCTCGTCCATGGTCGCGGAGTTTTCACCAAAGATGACAGTAATGATCTCATCTTGGGCATAACTACCGTAGTTGATCTTGCCAGTGTATACAAGCATTTTGGCAGTGTTGTGTAACAAGGTGACTAGGGGTTGCCGTCAGATGGATGGTGGATAGGTAGGATCTTGTAGACTCACAGGGCCTGATGCGAAGAGATGACAAATGCTCACTGCTTGAAGTGATAATGCCTAATGGCAGACTGGGAAAGCCGGCGGTATTTATGTCTTTGACCTCTGACGCACGGCCATCCTTCATATCATGATCGCTGGAGCAGTTGAGGTATGGGCGACTCCTTCAATGAGTAGCTGTGAGGCTACAGGTGATGGGATTGGCAGCTCAGAACCAATGGTACCTGCCACACTGCGGTTGCTCGATCCTCGTAGTGGAGATGTGAGCTCACAGACCCATCCCAGCTGAGGTAGTGTCCCCTCATGTTGTGGAAACGCGTAGACAGTTCAGGTCCAGATTTAGTCGAGCTCAGCTCGCCACTACCGGGTGGGGTTGGATTAAATTGAGCGATCATGCAGATCATTTCTGTAATCTCGCAGCGGATCGAAACGAGCTTGGTGAATAGTTACGCAGTGTTTATCATTGCTTCGTGGGATCCTGGGTTATGCGGGGTTAGTCGATCATCCCCCTCACCGGCTGAGCTGAACTGTACCACTGAATGGTAAATAGAATCGGATCATTTTCGTTAATATAGCTTTTTAAGCAGTATAGCCTCGTGAGCAATCATTTTCCAATATAGTAGATAATTTGTAAAGTACACAGTGATGCTGACCTTTTAAGCGGTATCTTATTGCGTTCCATACGACTTATTGTCCCATGGGCTTGGCCGATATCCAAGGTATATCATATTTTGCCAAGCCATGGCTAGCTGTCAGGAGTAGTACTTGTAGTATTAGTATCCTTGAGATTCCTTCAGATCTCGGAGAATTATTATTCTGTAGTCTAGTCTAGATTTAGCTTTTATAACAGGAAGAACGTCGTGGGCTAGAAACGTTTGATATGAGTCCTTGGATAGCAGTCCTACTTCGCCGGTACTAAAGTGTAAATAGAGTGAAGAGGAAAAAGTAAAAGAAGCAGGAGAACACTCCTCGAGTGTGCGTGATGGCGTTCAGATTTGGCGAGAAAGATCACCAGTACAACGTTGGGCCAAATACCCCAATCGGCGGATCCTGCTGCTCAGTGGGCTGTAGAAGACACACTCGCTCGCACAAAGTAGGTTCCTGTCTCTTCATGATCATGACTCCAAGGGCTAGATTCTAGAGGAGAACCTCAAGCGGATACTTGGGTGTCATAGTTCTCTGTCCCGAGAATCGTATTCCTCAGAACCCGCTTGTTGACAAGAGTGAAAGCTTATTTATACCGGGCGCACAGGAACTAGGCACCCATGTCTGCAGGAGAGCTCGGAGCCTGGAAGATACCCAAGAACTCCGTTTATTTGCTTGTTGAACTTCCGCTACGGTGTTGGCAACGGATCACCACTCCGCGCCGCATAGTCCGGAAAATCACTCAGTGCCCGTATGTCTTACATCGGGAACCCCTCGACATGCATCTTTTTTTCTACACGGTCTCGGTAATCCGTAGTCATAAGCAGCCGATCAAAATAATGAGATTGGGTGGCCTCGGCGGCGGCTCGGGTCCAATCGGAGCTCAGCATTTTGGCTCACTTCCGCTTGACTCGGAACAATAAAGCCAAGACTCGGGAGATGGTCTGCTTGCATATTCATACGACATAGGATATGATTATTCCAGAACAAAATACAAGTCCTGTAAGTCTCCAATGCGAGCATATGTCCCTTGACGCAATTAATCGCATTACCTATGATCTTCGCTCAAGCCTTCCATCCGGAACTCAATGGAAACTGGATATCGATGGAAGATGAGCAGCTTGCCCTGTCATTTATTGACTATCTACAACGCTTCCCTTAGAGGCTAGATGTAGCTCGCCTGGACTCCTGTTGTAGACAGGAAGATTCCATGTTACTGTGGGCAATGGTGGGTGACTATTTCTGCCCTCGCACTGTAGAGCCGTGCTAGCGACAGGCAAATAGGGCAAGGTCTGGTCGACATGCTTTGGAACAAAGTAGATATTAAAGTCCTGGCACTCTGAGCGACCGAGGATACCCGCCGCTAGCTCTTCAACTGTATGTCCCCATACAAAATCGTAGCAACTGTCAATCAGCGTTGTTAACCCCCCTTTCACTTTCGTTATCCTGACTCAGGCTGTACTTCTTGATCGCAAGCGATACAATTGCCATGGTACCACAAATAGCCGTATAAAAGATCCACATATTCCGCAAGCCGGGAAGAAGCGCCGTTTGATTGACACCCCCCTCATCAGTCTCGCCATCACCATTGAGGCTAGACAAACGAACATCCCCTAACCCACTCTGCGCCACCACACCCCCAATAACTAGCGAGAGAGACGTTGCCAGATTCTTTAGAAAGGTTAAAGCCGCATTGCCGGTGGCCACATTCTCCGGCTTCAGGGCACTCTGAAACGCAATCATCGGTGCCTGAAACAGGGGCCCAGCACCAACACCAGCAATGAGCTGGTAGATCACGATTTTCCACAACACCAAATGGGGCCCAAAATCGATGAACAAGCCCGTCCCAGCTACCATGAACGAGCTTCCAAACCATATCGCTGGACGGTATGCGCCTGTGCGTTGGACGAAGAATCCGCTCGCGAGTGTCATCGCGGACAGAGGTAGTACCAGGGAGAACAGGTATAGACCCGATTGAATGGGGCTGACATGCAGGACAAGTTGAAAGTACAGCGGGTTGAAGTAATCATAGGCGATAAACGTGAAACTGTGAAAGAAGGCCGTCAAAAAGCAAGGGATCGTTGATCGACTAACCAAACTGCGGAGGGGTAAGATGGGACACTTTGCGACAGACCACTCATAGTAGCCAAATATCGCAAGAATCGCAAGTCCCCCAATCAGTAAGCCCAGTGTGAATGCGGAGTCCCAGTTGTGCTCGTTGCCGCTACCGGATTCAAGTCCATACAAGAAGCAGACAGTACCCCCGACAACGAGAACAGAGCCAATCCAATCAAACGAGCGGAGAGTGCCAGCAGCTGCGCGTACCGGTTCAAGACGCAGAAAGAAAAAGAGGACCACCAACGAGAGACCATCAAACGGCAGGTTGATGTAGACTGTGGTGCAATGAATCAATGTAATCAGTAAACGACTACCAAGGTAACGTCCGACAGTCTTGGTAAGGCAACTCACAGCACCATCTCCAGCCAATCGTTTGTGTAAATACGCCCCCCAGAATAGGGCCAACACCACTTGAGATAGCCCAAATAATGCCAGTCAGGGCATAATATTTCGCCCTCTCGCGGAGCGGAAATAGATCTGCCACTATTATGGTGACCATGACAATGATTCCCCCACTGCCCACACCTTGTACGGCTCGTCCTCCGATGAGCATGAGAGGGCTTCTGCTCAGCGCACAGACAAGGCTTCCACATAGAAACACAGCATTGGAAAGCATCAAAATTGCTCTCCGGCCCCATATGTCTGATATCCTGGCCCAAAGGGGTGTTGTGGAAGTACTAGCCAGAGTATAGGCGCTGCCAACCCAGGTATATTGTGATGTTGTCGCATTGAGGTGGCTGGCGATGACTGGCAATGCGGGTGCAATTATAGTTACGTCGAGGGCAGCCAGAAAAAGGCAGAGGAAGAGCGAGATAATCACCAGATGTGATTGGAGTTGTTTCCGGCGAAGGGATCGGGCGGATAAAGAGGCTCGTTGCGACCTGTTTTCCTCGACGTCATCTGGCAATGGATCCTCTGTAATCATGATTGTCGTAAGGCTATCAAGAGCAGAAGCTGGGTGTCTTCAAAGGGAGTACAAAATCAACAGAGCTTTGCTGACATGGTATTCAGCACAATGGGCCAGCAGGGAAGAAGGATAGTCAGAGCAATGTCGAGGAACAGCGCACCATTCAAAACAGCAAAACGTCAATTTCTCACCTTTATCCTTCCGCAAGGCCATTCAGTGGGCAATCACTGCTAATTTCGCAAATTTGAACAATCATTGGTGAGAGCTATGGTGGGCCCGAGGTTCTCTCGGTCACCTCCGAACGATGCCGCTCGGGTCCAATCAAATAGCACACAGGCAAAAAGTCTTGGAAACAGGTGGATCGTCAGTCAAGTTTGAACATTCCATGCCTAGTGAGAGCGCCTCTCCTCAAAGACACTCCCTTCTGGCCCATATCTGCCCATGCAAAAAGATACTCGCCATCCTTGTACTCGAGTGCAGCACGCCATAAGCCAGATAGACTAATCCTGGTGGAGGAAATAAAAGTTGACAGAGGTATGGATACAATAAGACATTACCCTACTTATGGCAGCGTAGCTTGATGGTTTATTACCTTTAAGACAGCAATCATGCTGAATCCTACCTTGACTTTTGATTCGAGTTTCTGAATATATCGGCTTCCAAACTTGTAATTTATATGGCGTAATAGTAAGATGAAGTTAAGCTCAGCTCATTGTATACCACTGCAGACACCGCTTTCAAGATATATTAGTACGTGCTTCACTTTTCCATGATGGCTATCCCGGCTAAGTATACCACGTATGGTGCACCCATCAACGGAGAGTCTCCCAGGGTGCTTGCTACTACTAGCTAGAACCCCCACAAGTTGGACGGCATTTGAGGTATATATAATAGAGTTCGTTTCCTGACATTTTGGACTGATGAGTATGTTTTCGGTTTTCAACCATCGCACAGCAAGGGGTTGTTCAATCTATTGCTTGAAGCCCCTCGACAGGTGAGCCGGGATTATAAACCTGTTAGCGCTTGCGGATGCGATCCTGTCTGCATTTCATGAACAGATTTTATATATTCCTGGCTCTCGCCATAGCATCTCGCCTATGCAGTTTGTTCTTGCAGTTCTCTCTTTCCTATGGGTGACTGTCCTCCCGTTTGCTTAATGTAACGAAGATGCCGGTTCTGACATATGAGGCGGTTTGATGGTTACAACTTTAACGGGCCCTGGTGAGCTCCTACTTCGATTATAGTGACTGTGTTGAACTAATAATCACATAGGGAGTGGCAATTTCAATGGCACCACTCCCAACGTCTACGCGTGGCTTGGAATTCCATATGCCGAAGCGGCTGGCGTAGTATGTGTTTCAAGGAATACTCAGGATGGCCTTTGTCAGTGGTGTAGTGATGATGGTACATCAAATTATGTTTAGCCTCGGCGGCTATCAATAGGCTCATTTGTTCCCAAATTCCTTAGCGACTCACGCTTTGATCTTCTCTCGAGGCGAGAATAATAGCTCATGAACTTGCAAGCACAAGCACGACTGGATGCTGCCAGCGCGGAGGCTGAGTCAGCAATCTCCTTAGTAACGCAAGTTCGACTCTCATCAGCTTGATTCTACATTCTTCCTGTCTCACGTCAACATGAACTAGCCTCTTCTCCTTCTGCGCGTCCATAATGGCTACCCTCATAAAATGGGCTACCAAGGCGTTTCGCAGTCCCCCCTCCCCGCCTATGTGTTTTCCCACCGGCGGCTTCGAAATCGTCCGTGCCTCGGAGGTACTGGACGAGGAACGGTTTGAGCATTTCAAGCAAGGGCAATACTATCCTGCTAATATTGGCGACGTACTTAATTTGAAATACCAAATTGTTGGTAAACTTGGTTTTGGGACTACTTCTACTGTCTGGCTCGCTCGTGATCTGGAGTGAGTTAGGGCAGATCCACTTATTGTAACTAAACACGGACCCACTGACACAAACAGAGGTCATCAATATGTGACACTCAAAATCTACACTCGTGATGAATGTAATCGGGAAGAGTTCCAGATTTATAAGCAACTAAATCAAGGGAGTTCATGGCACCCTGGCTATCCTCATATAAGGAAAGCATTGGATATTTTCACAATCTCCCGTTCTGGCGGTGACCATCCGTGTCTTGTTCAAAGACCGATGTGGGAAAGCTTCAAGGACCTACTCTGTCGTAATCCAAGCCACCGATTCACTGAAGACCTCCTCAAATCCGGTCTCATGCAGATCTTCCTGGCACTTGACTATCTGCACACTGAATGCAAGCTCGTCCACACTGGTAAGAGGTATCCACATGGCCTTGTCGAAATGCGTTGTCCTAACCTGCATTGCTATAGACATCAAAAGCGATAATATTCTCCAAGACATAGAAGACAAGTCAATCCTGGAAAGCTTTACCCGAGCTGAGCTGACGAACCCGTCTCCCCGTAAGACCGTCAATGGTTTGCCAGTATATCCTTCACGACGGTTCGATTTGCCGAAGATATTTGGCCGAGCAGTTTTAAGTGATTTCGGATCTGCTGTGCAAGGAGACGAGAGGAGGAATCACGATGCACAGCCCAATATTTATCGATCACCGGAAGTCATGCTAAAGACGGATTGGAGCTATCCCGTCGATATATGGAATGTTGGCGTTATGGTATGCATTACCTGCTTACTCTCGATATCATCTACTGATCACTCGGGAATAATAGGTGTGGGATTTGTTTGAGGGAAGACATCTTTTTCATGGAAATGACCCTGATGGCAAAGGGTATTCGACTCGGGCGCATCTTGCAGAAGTCATGGGCCTTCTAGGGCCACCTCCGCTAGATATGCTCCAGCGCGGAAAACGAAGTCATGAATTCTTTACCAATGTTGGTAAGTATCCTTCTCTCATTTTATACACTATCAAAGGCTTACGAAGACAATATGGTAGGTGAATGGAAGCAAGACATAGAGATCCCAACAGGCACTACCTTAGAACTCTTAGAAGAGTTCCTCGAGGAAAGAAATAAGGATATGTTTATAGCTTTTATGAGAGGGATGCTTCAGTGGCGGCCTGAAGATAGGAAGACAGCGAAGGATCTTCTCCAGGATCCGTGGCTGAATGATTAGTTCGAGTAGCTTAAGAGTTTCATTGCCGTATCATCATCATAACCACGCTGCACTCAATGAGGTTGTTTGCTCTGAAAGTACGCAAGTGGGTACCGGCAACAGAACTACACTGGTTGATCGGTAGTTAATCTATGGTCTCTATAGATGCAAGTATGGATGCCCTGAACCACCGGAAAGAAAGACAAAAAAAAAAAAAAAAAAAAAAAAAAAAAAAAAAAAAAAAAAAAAAAAAAAAAAAAAAAAAAAAAAAAATAGATAAATAAAAAGGAAGAAAGAAAGGGAAGGCAGCGAAGGATATAAAAAAAAAAAAAAAAAAAAAAAAAAAAAGTCCCAACGCTATTTAGACTAACACAACATAGTTTGGCGGCCGCTATAGATACAGAATCCAGCCGTCCACTCACATTCCCGTAGAGCTTTGGCCAGGCCATTATGTATCAGTATTAGCACAGGAAAAGACGGTACTGCTAGCATCATTATGAATAGCCGTTCCCGAAGCATATAAACCCAAGACACAAAGGATAAGACCAATTAGCGCAATTCCAATGTTGAGTATGGTCAAGAGAATTTTACTTGGGCTGGACAGCCATTGGCCATAGTTCAGATGCAGCCAGTAAATTCCGCTCAGCCCATAGCTGAACCAACTGGCGAAGAGGGCACTCTGAAGACGATTTAGCGCTGTTTGCTCAAAGCAGTGACGGAGAAGAAACATACAATCAAGCTGTTTAGATTGCTGAAGACAGGGATACCCTCGGAGATAATCCACGCGACAACCCAACAGACAAATCCTAGCGCCAGCCAGATGCTGACGGACTTCCAGCTGCGGCTGTGCAGAAGGTCTGACTTGCGGCAGGCCCGGAAATAGATATACTTCAGACCAATGTGGCCGTTTACAACACCGGCGCCAACAATCTGATGTGGGTTAGCAAAGTTCTGTGAGGCCAAAGAATAAGAGTTAGTTCGTACCGTGGGGATAGCGATGCCATAGGCAACCTTCTTCATTACGGGTCCGGCAGAGGTCAAGGCAGGAGAGTGAACATCAGTGCCAACATAGTAATAGATGACAACAGCAGCGGTGAGGTACAAGCAGATCTCGAATGACTGCAACATGAGTAAAGACTTGTTGAAATCCTTGGGGTTCTCCATTTCTGCGATGAGACCAAAGAAGGCTACATGCGCGCAGTAAGCGAAGACAATATTGGACACGGCCTGGAATCCCGTGTACAGGTTTGTCTCTACCGTGGCATCGATAGTCCGGCCAGGGAAGTCCTGCACAGACACAGAGATCATGGTAATCATGACCGCGCCAAAGATACTGAGGAACGAGGCGAATGAAACCCACGTCATTCCCTTCATCGTTCGCGGGATAGATAATATCATTGAAATGAGCATACCTACCACACTGAACACGATGGAGCAGGTAGCGTGCTCGGTAATGGTATTCATCATGACACGGAAAGTCAAAATATGACTTCCCATGACGAAGATGCAAAAGAGAAATTGGCCCAGACCGAACAGCTCGCGCCCAAAGCGGCCGAGCAGGATTTCTCCGGCATCTGCCAGACTCTGAATGTGAGGATACCGCTCGCGAAACAGACCAATATTATAACCTGTGTACAATGCAAGAAGACCAAGGCCGACGATCAAGATAACACCTCTAGTTCGCTGTTAGTCACTACATGTGCATCTCCCTTTCTCGCAATACTTACGGGACGAGACCCAATGTAGCCACGGCTGCTGGCAGAGACAACACACCCAAGGAAACAGATTCACAAATCATGACTGCCTAGAAATTAGCGATAATCTTGTGTGTATGACGAAGAGACTGACGCAAGCCACATTGCCTAGTTATTTTTAGCCGCTGATATATCTTGTAGGGACATGAGATACATACCACCAAGTCAAGGTTTTGTACTTGATCTCAGCGTCCTCTTCGCTTCCGAATGCATCCTGGACTTGGCCAGCGGCGATATCCCTCTTTTCAGCATCTGCAGAGTATTCGTCTTCTTTCTTGTCCACCCCGTGTGTACCGGGGTATGCGGGTAAGACATCCATGGTGTCGGCTCTGCGGGATTCGGAAAAATGGCTCGAGGAAAGTAAGGTCTATAGAATCAGGATGTGAGAGAGATGGAAGGGGGAAGGAGGTTAAAAGGCGTGGGAAAAGAGTAGAAGCAAAGGAGACGGGCAAGACGGGGGTACCGTCCCCATCGTACGGTGGATCCTGGGGTATTTGGAGGAATCTGGACTGAAACCGCCGTAGCCCATCTCCAGTGCGGAGTAGTATGATTATTCCCGCATTTCCCTGTTCTTGTTACCTAATTCCAACGGCCCTCAACAATTCAATGGAACATGCTGATGTGATGTGGGTCGCGAGAATGGGCTCCAGAACCCACCACTGCTACCACTACCATTGGCCCACGAGGCATTAAAAAACATGTTCTCCATATTTCCCTCACGTTTGCCTAAATTCTTGTGGGGAGATAGCGTGGCTCCCCAGATATAATTCATCTTAAAGCACGAGTTGCCGGAGGATGGCCTGATACAAGCCTTCCATCCGTTTGCGGCATCAGACCAAAGGGATATTGGGTTTTTTAAGGTTTTCCCCCGATTGCCATTTAAACGCCGGACTAATCAGGAACTGAGAATCGGAGGACGCAAGGATTCGCTGGTTGCACTCTGGCTTCAAACTAACTTTTTACGACGATTCTAGAAGAAGATAGGCAGGCACGTATGGCGTTGTCTTCGACCATTCAATCCTCATCTCCACTCCTAAATTAGGTTAGTAGTCTAGACGATCCTGCGGCATGGTTCCTCTCACTGGCCGCACCCTTTCTAACCTAGTTTGTCTCACTAATCCTCATTTCAGCCGCTCTAGGCGACGGCTCAGGATCATCAATGTAACCCCTTGGCCCAAAGTTTGGAGATCCCTCTCCGAATAACGCAAACTATATCTGACTACGCTTGGTGGGAGGCATGACACGCAGTCGACTAATCCCGCCCTATCCGAGTGCCATTCCGGAACCTCCTAGTCGCATGCTTCGCATCGCCCGGTGCCCTCGGTGAGCAATTATGACGGGCGTGATCGGCGTCACCTTGACTCCACCAGTAGATGGATTACTATTGGCAGGAGTTCCCAGGACCTGACGTGTTATTGGCCATGGACCAAGCCCGGTACCAACCCTTCGCTCTCATGTTGCTTCGTCAGGCCGAGGATCGGCCAATGTGGCGGTGGCGGCTGCTATCTTATCGGGCCCGAAGAAATTCCTTCACGAGATTAGTATTGTCAGGACCAACCGGGCCCAAGATAATGCGGATCTTCTTTTGTCCTCCTATGTACAGCACCTATGATAACGAAGGCAATCTCTGTCTTTGTACCTCGGAGCCGGCGAGTCCGTTTGCCTCCCATCTTTGGTATGGCCGGCACAGGGCGGATTTCTCAAAGTCATCACATCGACGGGCAAAGGCAGAGACAGGAGTGGCCCTGACCAGCACGAAAAATCCTAAGACCATATTGCTTCCGGCTCACAGATCAGTTGCTAAACAAGAGATGACCTCATGTCCGGAGGAGCAGAATTCACACATAGTAGATACGCAAAGGAAATGTAGTATTTGCATTTCAAATACGTAAGACGTCGCCCCTGCCAGCCCGATATCTGCCGGTTGTTCTGTCAAAATCAAGCCATCTAACTGGGGAAAATTAAGTTAATTAGAAGAACAAAGGACCAGGAACCATTGGGTAGAATTGATGGTCCGTCTTGTCAACAGCCACGTAGTCATTAAGGGGCGGAGCCAAACTGAAGTTGTAAGCACTAATGCTAAGGTTAATCCCCAAGGGGTAGTGCTACCAAACTAGCTGGTGATGTACTCCGAGTATGGCGCCCGCTAGTATAATAGGCTATCGATCTTAGCTTTCTACTTATGTTCCTTGGTAGCACAGCAACGTGCGCTATTTTACCAAGATACTTTACGTCTAGTCACTACGCCATAGCTACAGTTTTTGTCCTTTATGGGAGACAGAAAGAAAGCATGACTGAGAAGTGCAAAGTATGCAATGCTCTACTTTACTCATTGTTCCAACGTCCATATTAACATTCACATTGTACAGGTGCGAAAATTTCAATATCCCCAAGTCGTTCCAAAACACACCAAATAAGTGTTGGTTGTATGTACATCGCAATACCCTGAGCGACAAGTTTCCCGAAATTTGCACTACAGCCTTGCCAACTATCAAAGCAACACATGCCGGTGCTAGAAGGCGGAAGCGAAGAACGGTTGATCGTCTGGATACCACGCCTATTCATATAGAATATATTGTCAAGCATGGAATCTATGCCAGCTGGTCTGCCACCTGCTCGAGTGCAGCCTTTGCACAAGCCTCATCGAAGTCTCCGCTGGGAGCACCACCCACACCGACAGCACCGACCGTCTCATTGTTGACTGTAATGGGCACACCACCGGCGAGAATGAGAAAGTCATCAACCGCCGCGAGTTGAGCAGCACCGGGGTTTTGGATGTTCTTGACCATGGTACTGGTCGCTGTCCGCGAGGATGCGGCTGTATAGGCCTTCCGGCGCGCCGCTTCGGGGGTGTGGATGGCGGCATTGTCAGCGCGAAGGAGGGCGCGCAGGACACCTTCCCGGTCAACCACCGCTGCAGATACGCTATATTGCTCCTTGGCACAGTTCTGGACCGCATTCTGCGCAATGTCGAGGGCGAGGTTGAGTGGAATGTTCTGTTCTTGAAGGAGGTTCGCACATGTAGCGGTTGAGACGGACGCCGCCATGCAGCCAGCAATCATCCAGAGCTTGGTCATCATTATGGCGTGTGTTGTGGCTTGTGGTGGTCTGTCGGTTTGTGAGATTTGGGTAATAGAAGGTTCGAGGAACGATTCGTATAAACAATTTATTATACAAGGGTGTCAGGCAGGAGACAGATGGGATTCTGTACGGTTGTTCGACACATTTATATAGAAGCGTTAGGCGAAGCCATACACCCGGCGAACTGCCAAGTCGCCGCCACGATACTAAAGTGGCCGGCCGAGCCATGGAATCCAACGCTGCGCCTCTTCATAAGAACCCGAGCCGAGGGTTCAGGGTCCAAAAGGCGGCAGCTCCCGTGGGCCAAGCCGCCAAGCAATATACCAGGTGTCTGGGGCAACTGTTTGTCGATTGACTGGGGTAGATCGCAATTACTTTTCGCTCAATGTTGAATATCGAGTGGCATGGCGATTGAGGTAGCGGTGCCAAGGGCGGGAAAGCGGAGATCCAACAGTGGCTACCAATTCCTAAGCGACAGCGGAAACAGGACGATGCAATCGCGCTTTAGGCAGCGACATTCTGAAGAAACCTCGCCGCGGCTTCTAGGTCATTGTATAATGATATCTCTCCAGTCGGCAATTACCGAGCAACGCATAACGGCGAACGCCGTACCGACCCGTGACACGGAGAGTGATTGAATGTACCTGTTTCGAACATGGTACTCTTTATATGTCTGCTGCGCACCGTTGCCGATACTGTGATTCGCTCAACACATAGCACTCGGATTACCGGGCGGCCTTTGCAGCAGGATAGGGACCGACTTTGATCTGTGTCCGTCTCTCGGCGGTGAGCTTTGTATGGGCTTTGATGTTACGGTGGTATTACTCTGAGTACTGGACCGTGTACTTTCTGTATAACAGTGATATCTTCATAAACACTTAATATACATACTTCATCCAGATGGAGTCACAAGGGGAATCGCAGGATGACCACGGTATGGTTTATACGTGGTTTATAGTATTAATGTTAACCGCAGGCATGATGGTGAAATTAGTCTCTTTCGACTCCGCCATTTTATCATTAATAGCCCTCAGAGACAAAATGTCAGTAGTTTCCTGGGTATGCAGTTATTCCATTAGATCGCGAAGGATATGGACTTCCCCTGATCTAAAGGTAATTTGTACAGGGCAGTGTCCCTCAGTGCAAGGACGTCTAAGTTCCCCTTCCTGGCCGGCAATTCCAACATTATGCAATAACTACCACCACAACACGACATCACTCATAGCACTCATCTTTCCACAATGAAATTATAGAATGTGAGATTTTGTATAGGAGAAAGAACAGTCAAAACCAAATGGTAATTGAGATCTGTGAAATGACGTCACCGATACTGACCTGCTTAGATTTAACTCGCTGAGGGATACCATGGCATTTATGATATACGATATATGAGACCAGTTTCGCGCATAGACCAAAGGTTCAGCGTCTTTTCCATGCCCGATATGAAGCGTTTGCAAGAAGTGTCTCTTCAATTTCAAGTAAAATTGCTATGTGACACGGTCCTTGAGGTGGTATGTCTGTAGCGCTCATATATGAAATACATCAATATCTCAACCTGAAGCGACCAGCATATCGTCATACCAAGCCCACGATATCACAGTCCCGGGTAAATGTATCCATACTCGGTTTCACTGCCATCCAATACAAAAACAGGCAACTCGCTCCACTATTCCCCTGGTATCCCGCAAATCAAGATCGCGTTTCACGTAAGTGCAAAAAGCAACACGATGCCAACAATCACCAGTCCGAACACTACCAAGGAGAGAGTGCCTCCCCCACCTTGTTTCCGCGGGGGAGGAATGCCGTCCGGTGATGATGGGTCATAGGGAAAGGCAAAGGTACTGTAGTTTTGGGCCTCTGGGTCTGGGCTCCAGTGGGCATGTGGGGCTAATGTTGAGGATTGCCCGGGCTCGGTTGGTTTGTCCTGTTGCTTTTAGAATGGTCAATAGATGTTGAAGCACTTGTGTCAAGATTCGATCCGAATGGTGTCTTCCGGAGAGGGTAGACCTACAGCGCTAGAAGACGGAGAGGTCGCCATGGTACATGTTCACTTGGGTGATCTCAGTACGCGGCGTGGTGGGTTCTGGGGGAAATTAGTAGTACTTTCTGGGGTTGATGCGGTGGAGGATCCACGTGGCTAAGGGTTCATCACCTGAGGAGGCTTCTCGACTGCATATAGAAGATGATCTGCATGGCCAAGAGCGCTTCTCGCCCGGTGACCGTGTACACCTGACTACAATGTACATGTCAACAGAATGATTTCCAGGGACCGCCAAGAGGTCACTGCACAAAGCTTGTTATTCCGCTTCTTTTTTTCTGCTTTAGGTCCCACAGCTGCAACCTGCGGGTTGGCTTCAATTTGCAGAACTACGGGAGTACTGGGCATAACGGTTACGATGTCATGTTTATGAGATACAAGTGCTCAGGACCGATATATACCTAGGTATAGCCGATGCCTCCAAGGCTGAACAAGACCACCAACCATAAATCCATCCCTCTCGGTCAATCCGGTAAACCATCTTCTGGGCACTCACTCCTACCTTCTGTTGTATTTCAAGTCCATTGAGGACGAGTTAACATACTCCGTGTCGATGGAATGTCTATTGATCAGCCAAGAAAGCCAAGCAAATGGAATACGAGACCATGACTCACGCCGTGGTCATTAATATGCCCGGGCCGTTGGATGTAGGTCAGTCGGAGCTTCGAGATACACCTGTGTCTCTTTTTACACACTGGGCGGCCCTATGGAACAACCAGGCTTGGAAGGTCAGGCTTTGGCAGCCTGGGAGAATCATGCTGGATCCTGGGATGCAAGTATGGGTGATGACGGAAACGACTACTTCTCAGTCCTCGAGTTGCCTGCGTTGAAAAGAATGATCAGTGGACAGAAGCGAGATCGTGCCTTGGACCTCGCCACGGGCAATGGCCTGGTTGCGCGATGGCTTGCCCAAGAGGGATTCTCTGTGGTCGCGACAGACGGCGCCACGGCCATGCTAGAACACGCAAAGGCGCGAACAGCTATCTGGTACGACGAAGGAAGACTGGACAAAGAACGCGAGATTTGCTTCGAACTTCTAGATGTGACCAACGAAGATCACTGGGCGCATTTCATCAACAGTGGTCACCTTCTGGTTCGTTGTTGTTTTACCAATTGGGACGCCTGCTGCTAGGGCCGAAAGGAAAGATGATACCCGCGCTGACATGTTGTAGGAAGACGGCTTTGACGCGATTGTGATGAACATGGGGATTATGGATGTTCATGATCTTGAACCATTAGCAGCATCCTTAACATCCCTTTTAAAGCAAGACGGATGGTTGGCGCTACTTTTATTCGAACTGCGTAATTGGTCTCGGAAAGCCTAGTCTTCGTTCTAACACGTTACAGTTTCATTGCTACAGTGCTCCACCCTCTATTTTTCACGAGTGGCGCACGGCGCCAAATCACAGTCCATGAGGATCCTGTGACTGGCCAGCGCATACTAGACAGGTCTATACTTTTGAGCCAATATCAAAATGTGGCCCCTGCCCGGCAACTCCTATTTTCTAGTGATAGCGAGCATAAACCGCCGGTACAGCTCTTCCAGCCGCAACGTCTGCATTCCGAAGGACTAATGATAGAACGGTAGATCTCATTCCACAGGTCGTTTCAAGATCTATTTGCCCCGTTCTTTCGGACCGGTCTCATCCTCGATGCCCTTGAGGAAACGAACTTCGATGACACCTTCCGCGAGCCCTCGCGTGAATATGCAGCGAGGAATTTCACTGAATTCCCGATGATACTCGCGTTTAGACTCAGACGCGGGCCTGGAGATAGGAAGGAGAGCTGTTAAACGGATTCCAGCCGTTGTTCAGGTGGCTCGGGGACTATCTCGACGTTTTCTCGACGGTCGGATAAGATCACTGTTGCAATAACACAGTCTTAGATACTAATCCATCTGTATACACGTGATATAGTTGATGACAATCTACACTCTTATATCAAGCCTATTGACTGTGATCCAACAAGACTTACTAACGCCGCGGCCGCTTCTATCCGCGGATGAACCTCTTCAATTTCCAAATTGGTCTGACAGATGCAAGACATTCATCTAAGACCATCTATGTACGCCGTGTGGCCGCTGCTACCTAAACCTGGATACTTCTCAGGAATGCCGGGCATTCGTAGCCTTCCACAACTTTAGAGATCGGGGTCAGGTATGCGTCAGAATCGTCCTGCTGTTGTTGTAGATGACGAACATAAGCCTGGGCCACCTTGAGCCACAACGCCTTTTCGCCTTCACTGGCACCCGACCCTTGCCAGACCCACAATCGGCTACCCACGTCATATAGGAATACATCGTTTCCGTCCAAGTCCGACCGGCGGACGGGCCCGCCATCCTTGACGAGATTGAAGGAGGGCGTGCCCGAGGCGTCGCTGAGGCGGAATAGTTTGGAAGGACGCAACGCGCCGCTGGCATCATGGGATCGCTGGGAGAATGAGACCGGACGGGGAGCCTGGAACGAGAGTTGGTCCACCTCCTTGCCCCCTAACAGGTCGACGAAGATCTTCGATCGCGACTCCAGTTGCGATAGAACTTCCACATCGACGTGCTTCGCCAGCGTCATATCGTTCACCACTTGAGCGGCCTTGGCCTTTTCCATCGGGCTGCAGGTCTTTCCCTGCCACACCCAGATCTTGTCGCCCTTGTCCAAAACAAAGACATCTTTGTCATCGAGGCTCTGCCAGCTGGGTGGAACCTCGTACACAATAATCGAGTCAATCCGGCCGGCCCCCGGATGCTTGAAGACGCGCAGCAACGTCGTCACCTCCTTGGGTGCTTCTTCTTCCACATGGTTGAATCCTGAGGCCACACCGCCAGACCGGATGGTGATGCGACGGAACAGCGACACGAAATCCTCGGACGGCTGTTGCTGGACTTCACGATGCTGGGTCGCCGCTCCGTGCAGGAATTCGTCCAGCTCAACCGTCTTGTACGCGGCGGTGCCGGCCTCGTCCTGGGTTGTTTTGCTGCCCAGCCAGAAAAAGATGTCGTGGCCCAGTTTGTCATCTCCGACTTTGTATGAGTGCAGCACGATGTAGCTGTCCCCGTCGTAGAACTCGCCCGCGCGGCTTTTGGGCCAGGGCACGACCTCGAAGTTTTCAATCCGCCAGATCCACAGCCCGGCCTCCCGTCCGATCTGACCGTTGTTCCAGGCCGGCTCCGTGGCCGCCGAATTGTACTTGACGCGATGGTCGAGATCGGATCCGATCAGTTCCACATTGCTGTCCTTGATGTCATATTCCTTGGGGTGCACTAATCCTTCGTGAGGCGCCATGGTGAGTTAGTCGGTTAGTTGGTGGTTAATTCTGTTTATCTCTGGAGATTTGTTGGCGGGAAATCTTGCTAATGACGCACGCAAGTGGGTCCAGTGGCTGACCCGATGGCGGGGTAATCGTGATAGTAATAAGAGACTCTCGGTCGGAGAGACACTCTAAACACTGGTGAAGTGGTGATTTCTGGTCTTTGCCACGGTGGTAGGCCGGTTTCTGGGTCCTCTCTACACCATAGGGCATGCCCTCGTGAGCGTCACCAAGGACCTTCCAAATGGTCACGTGATACCGTCCACAAAGATATTGAAATCCAGCTGAATCAGGGTATTTGTCTATAATTTTATTTGTATATTTATAGTAGCTGTGACAAAGAACCTTTACAAGCTACTGGATGCTCCTCTCACTTCCTGGGTGCGTACACGAGACTAAACTGACCCTACAAGGCCCTCATATTGGAAGAGCCACGTTATATATTTTCAAGTCGGACAACGTGAGATATTTGTTCTCACTCATCATACTCCTACATCTAACTACCACTAGCGGTTCTGGAAAACCTATTTGGTAACCATTTGACACGACTCAATACCAACCACCTCTTGAAGCGAAGCTCAATCCGACGTCTGTTTCGCTTCTATCGCATTCAGAACAGACCCAAGGCACATAACGTTGTACCCCATCTACAACTTAGACGATTGCGTGATTGCCTGTGCAACAACGTCCTTCAATGTCTGCACTGGCGGTTCGCCAATTAACGCGTTGTCTCGTTGATCGTAGAGAGTGCCTCCTTCGGTCCAGATCCGTCTCAGCGTCAGGATCGTCGCTTCAGGTTTCCCTGCCTTCCAAGCCTCGGACTCTGCTTCACGCAACTGGGGCAGCGAGGTGTACTGGACATCAGGCCACGGCTGACCACCGGTCTGGCGCACAAACTCGGCATGAATCTCGGCCGGTGTGGTAGTGAATGAATTAACCTTCAGTGCGCGGTTGAAAGCCACGGAGGGGTGTCGTAACGTCGCCAGCACGAGTGTTCCAACGCTAAGCAGCGAAGTCGTTTAGTTCCATGGCATGGCCTCTTTATCTGGAACTTGGGTGACTTACTCTTTCATCGTGGTCAAACTCACTCTCGCGCTTCCATCCTCTCCTAGCAGTGTCGCTTTCTTGGCCTTCACGTCCCATCCACCCGCTACCGGATTACCGGCAAAATGAACATACATGTCGGAATAAGGGCCTGTCACAACATATGTGTACGCTAGATCGAACACAATCCCTTCGTTGGGGTTCTCATTCTCCAAGAACGCCCGAACCTTTAGTTTCTGTTGATGCGGCTTTTCCTGCGCTGAAGCAGGGGAGTACTTGATATCCGTGCCATATTCAGAGGGGAGGAACCATTTCACAGTCGGAGAGGCGTCGGCCAGGCGGATGAGAGGGATCTGGGAAGCTATCGCGCCCCGGCCCAATGCAGAGATGACGGTGTCAATTCCTGGCATACGTCAATAAGGGATTATCTCTCGATTGAATTGAAAGCTTGTTTTCACCGAGGCCATCATGACCATCTTTACCCATGGTTGCTTTTGCAACGAATATGAGTGTAACGCAGAGAGCAGCAACGTACCTTCATAAGCCTTTTTGACAGCATCTTCATCCTGCAAGTCCCCTACAAGTACCTCGACATTCTTGCTGCGTTTCAAGTTATCTAGGAAGTCTTTCTTGGAAGCCGCGGTGGCCGGCGAAGTGAAAATAGCAACCCGGTCGAATTCCTGCCGTGCGGTAAGAATGGCGTCCAAAATATGTGTGCCGATGTTTCCGGTGGCGCCGAAGAGAAGGAGGTTTCTGGGTGTGAACGGAGCCATTTTGTGATCAGTTTATCTCGATATCATACGTGCGTGTATGTAGGAGCATGTTTATATATTCGCCGTGTTCACGCTGATCCTCATCCTGCACCTGGATTATTAATCCTCATCCACCTTGAGTGCGGGGTTTGGCCCAATGAAAACTAGTATAGAATAGTGGAGCGACGGTGGAATCAGTGGAAGGACTTGAGTGGCCGTGGCTTGACTAAATACTCCACTACCCTTGGAGCTTGAGGCTTGTGGTGGGCGGTGATAGAGACCCCAAAGTGTAGTCAGAGGAGATTGACTCCAATGCGTAGACCTGGAGAATGACATGGAGCCAAACCAAGGATTCTGATATTGCGAAACTCATGACTTATCGACTACCAGGTACAATGTCATCATCGACTCATATAGTTTTAGTAGGTGCACCGCTATCTGACCTATGTTTTCCGTCCTTAGGATCCCATGCCCGAATAATTATAGCCAGTCTCAAACTAGAGTCGTCGTCCTATTCCAATCAGAGGCAAACTGTATAACGTCAGAATCTGTATTTCAATCGAGTTATGGTATGACTAAAAGCCTTACATTCCATGCATCGATACGGAGCAGTGAAGAGTTGGAAGTCTTCTCGACATTGGTCAAAACACCGATCGCTAAAGTCACCCGTTAGCAAAGAAGATGTGGCATGCTACCAGCTACAGAACTGACTTACCAACAATATTGTTCAACCAGTAATACTTCTCGCTGCCAGTCTCAAACACTAACCGGAGATGCAGCTGGCCAGAGGGAGACTTCGGACCCGAGGTCTGAATGAAGATATTCTCGCCATCGTGAGTCCGTAGATTGTAGCGCGTGTCCGCCGAGAACACATTGCTTTGAGGATCAGTCAACCCCCAGTCGGCACCGACATCGAGGATTTCCCCTGGTGTGGTGTTAGTGCGTGATACCTATGAGCTCGTCAGGGGTGGCTACCTGAAAGATGGGGACCGGTGAAGTTTCCTCCGACGATGGGGATCGCTTTGCGGATTCCATGAGGGCCAGGAGATTCCATCAGCGTGCCTTCACATTTCACATAGGCTGTGTAGAGAAAGCTCAATTCGGGGGCAGTTGGATATGCAGGTGAAGCCGTAGCTCCATACCCAGCTTGAGAAAGTAGAAGAAGCGGCACGATAGTGCTTTTCACGAAGGACAACATGTTGCGCGTCGATGCTAAAGCAAATAACATTAAAATCCGGGGTACCCCGCAAGTATAAGTATGCTTATACTATGGTGGATCTCGAATACCGTAAACATTATCCGGATCTGCCGCACGGGTCCTCCTAGTCGTCTATCTAGCGTTCGGCACTTGCTGGTTGGGCTCATTACCATGGATGCCTCGGTTGATTCGCCGCTAGGGACTCTATTTCCGCGAGACGCTCCACACAGAGCTATAACATTGGTGCATAAATCGTCTCGGTATGCCGTGGTTCTATCAATACGGCATGCGAAAGATCAAAAACTGCCAGAATTGCCATTTACGGTGATTAGATACACGTATTCCCACTAAAACATGTCATGTCTTTGCTCGTTCCCTTTGACATCATCCTTGATCAACTGCCGGTAGACCCAAGTCGGGATTCCTCCATAAATAATCGTATTCCGTCTCAAAAAGTGGCCTTTCCGAGGTTGGATGCGAAATTTGCATCCTTGAAGGGAACATTAGCATCTCCGAAGTCCGTGTTCTCCAATGCCGTACTGGCAGCGGTAGGGAGACTCTCCCAGGCGATCAAGGGTTGTGTACCGCCCACAGTGGATGTCAGCCCACATTGGTGATTCACTGGCCAGGTACTGTAGTACTGAATTAATGGGCTGGTGCCATCCAGACTGTAGCCATCTGTCGAACAGTCCCAGTCCCCATGTGCCGACGGACAAACAGCGACGATGTTATCAGCGGACGTGGAGGTAGAATCGGACAGCCAGACAATAACACCTTCCCAATCATGGCGGTGGCCCAGGCCTGTCGATGGCTCATCCTTGGGAAAGTACCAAGAGTACATGAGGGCATAATAGTCCCCGGATGTGCCGCCTCTCACATAGATTTGACCAGTACTGCTGCTACAGTTCCCACTAGGATCCCCAGTAGGTTCGAGGCCGGCACTGTTGACTAGGATTAGGATGCAATGATATCGTTTGTGACACACATGAGAACGGTCCCATAAATGGGGGAGGAACTAGGAAACCTACTTCGTATTGCCGTCAGCATCTACCGCTGGGAATGGCACGCAGCCATTGACCACATACAGAGCCGGTTGGTAAGCCAGATACACCTCTCCAGTGGTACCGCTGGGGACAGTCTGGTCAAATCCCACGACAGCATCATGGTCGATGCTTGCTCGAGGCAGCACGCCACCTCGAGCGTGGGATCCCAGAAGAGCAGTAGTCAAGAGGAGTGATGATTTGCGGAGCATGTTGAAACAGAGAATTAATTGTACTAGTCTACCGATGATATCTGTAGGGGTTGGGCGACACCTTGATGACTATATATACGTTTATCCGTGTCCTATGTAGCAATACCCTGGCCTATCTACGTGCTTACCAGCCTAGAGAGCTCACAAACATCGTTTCGGACAAATTCTTTCCGAACTGTCAAAGTACCGAATTGCTTGGCCGCATCCCAGCAAACGTGGCGGATTTCATGATGCTCAGTGGATGCTTGGCAATTCAGTTAGTCTACTTAAAACACACCGTCGACCTTAGCTCGAGTGCTGAAGAACACAGTGAGGTAGAGATCGCCGTTCATGCGTTCAGATGCAGAGACCTGATAGGCCACGCATTGTCAATGACTTTTAAATTAACCGAACACGTATGACATTGGCTACTACTAGTAGCTTGGAAAATAATTAATATATACAGATCAAAACAGCCTTCTCTATCTACCTTGATAAGGCGAGCAACCAATAAAAACACCATCACGAGTCGTGTGCATATGTGCATGTCGACGGACACTGCAGCTGCAATGCAGAATGAGGGTATAATCTGGCTAGCAGTATCGGAAATTAAATCTCTAGCTGGTCGCCGGGTCTTCAGTCGCCATTCTCAGACAAGCGTCATTATAGTAGATCGAGAAGGATTCTGTCATTCGGCACCACAGACCATTCAATAACATCTTGATCTGTCTCACTCATACCAGCCAGAGACATCACGTCCCCACATGCTACGCGGGAAGCTGACTTCACGTTCACCTGTGGGTCGCGATGGAGTATCGAATCCGGGCTATTGATCGTTTCCATAGATGTCGGCGAGGAGGGCACGGAAGAAGGATACAACTCTGGGTAATGAGATGCCCATCCACGCTTTGCGGCCAATATCGACTCGAGCAGCATATCTGGCTCTGCTCCGGGGAATAGAAACTTGAAGGCGGATTCGAAGTACATCACGCGCGATTCCAAATAGCTCACATACCAGCGCTGTAAGGGGCTTCGGACCTTCTTGTGAGGGCATGTGCAGGGTCGACCGGATTCCGTGCAGTCCGTACAGGATGGTCTCTCCTTAGAACACTGCGCAACGTCTATCAGACTATAGACGAGCCAATGAGCTGGACAGTGTATACCTTCTGCTTCCGGACTCGGCACTCATTGCACTATACTTGACCGGTTACTTTGCGCTCAACGAAAACTCCCCCAGGGACTTTGCGTACCGCATAAAAACGTGGATCGCGGCTATTGATCATGTTGCGCCTGATACTTCGTAGGTGTGTCTCCATTTCCTTTCTCCTCAGCGCTCGAATTGATCTGCTTGTGGCTCGGGTGTCGAGTGATTATAACTTAATTATCTCTCCCAATAACCTTTTGGCCTCACGAGGTCCTAACTCATGATGTATCCGTGGTTATTGTCAAATACAAGTGCTGGAATTGTCTTTAGTTGTTTTCCTATGGAAATCCGAGGGACGTGCCGGGTAAATGTGGAGAAATCCGACGAGAATCCGCTTCAACCGATATCCCGATGCTTTTCCGAACGACGTTGAACGGCAGCTTGTGGTGATGCAAGAGCAAGATCCCAGCGATTGGGATCTCTGTCCTTCTGCTAGGGAAATAAATAGAGACCAAGAAAATAAGGCTGCCAGGACGGTGGAGGGAATGGGGGAGATCCATTATGCATGATTCCGCCTGTGCAGACACGACGGACGATAAGCTTGTCTGGTGGACGGTGCAACAGTAGAAGCATGCAAGCACTGCTACAGCTATCTAGGATAATTCTCATCTCAGGATATACTATAGGGACCTCCTGCCCTCGAGGAAGGTGGTCAGGATATATCAGATGGTCTTTTTATGGCCCCCCCCGAGTAGTATAAAATCATAAATCCCCCCCCGGACGAGCCCGCCTTGGCAGTTCTCGCCTAATTTCTGCCGAAAAATGCTTCAACTTCGACCTCGCTGGAGTTGCTCGTTGTTAGACACGCAAGCATACCAAATGTAATCGTCAACTGGTCACTATCAGACACGTCAGCACCCGGTTTCCCTTTCGCCATCCCCGCCCTATTTCTCTTTTTATATTGCTCGAGTGGCTTCCGCTTTCCTTCCGCCCTTCCCGACATGCAGGCGGAAATGTTGGCCAGCGACGAGGGTCCAGCCCGGAAGATACGTAAAGTCACCCGCGCTTGTGATGCATGTAAGAGAAAGAAGAAAGCCTGCACTGGGTATCTTCCCTGTAGACCTTGCCTGAGGCGCAAGGAGGTTTGTACATACAATGCCACCTATAACCGCGGCGTCGCGGTGAGCCCACCCCCGTCCTCGCATACGACACATCACGCAACCCTGCGAGCAGAAGAAAGCTATCAACAAGACAGCCATCTGTCGTTCTCCTCCCCAGCCTCCTACACCTCGCCGGATAAGATACTGCCCGCGCCCTACAACGATGCTCCCACCTCCGTGATCTCTCCGCCGTCCATCACGGACACAAGGCATCACCATGAGCCCGAGATCCAGCGGGCGCAAGTTGCGGATCAGTACTGGGGACCTACCTCTGCTCATTCCTTCTTAGATCGAGCGGCGTTGGGATTGCCAACGCCTCCATCAAATGCGATCGGGGCTTCGCATGATCCCAGTCATGGCCCGAGCACGTCCATATTTCAATTTGGCGATCGTGTGGTTCCAGAATCACGCGTGACGGAGTTCCAATGGCCAGATTTAGAGACAGCGGAAGCCTTAGTCCATCGGTACTTCGAGTTTGCATCACCGACGCACCGGGTGCTTCACCAGCAGACGGTTGAGAAGACGGTCCAGCGCCTCTACCAGGGCGGACGGCCGGGCGAGGAGCGGGTCAGTGGAGTGACGAGTGTCTGTCAAGCCATTCTCCTGATGGTGTTCAGCACCGCCACCATGTTTAAGATGGATATCAAAGGCGCTATGACAGATGCAGATGCAGATGGCTGGCGCGCCAGTGAGCTGTATTTCACCAAGGCGGATTGTCTGCTGTCACAAGAAAGCGGTGCACCTAGACTGGAGTCGGTGCAGGCCAGATTCCTAATGGTCTTGTACCTGCTAAGCTCATCACGGGCTCATCGGGCGTGGTTCACCTTAGGAACCACCATTCAATTGATCATGGCACTCGGTCTCCACAGCAGACGACGGAATCGGGACACGGCCGAAATTAGTCTGATACAGCAGGAATGCCAACGCCGAGTCGTCTGGTGTTCGTATACGTTAGACAAGTATCTGAGCTTGATGCTGGGTACGCCCCGCCTCTGGCATGATGAGGACCTGGATGAGAGACTACCTGCCCGTGTGAATGATGAAGATATCTCCCCCAATCGGATCTCGCCGCCAACCCGAGACTGTGTAATGGATGCGGCTATATTCCATGCCCTGCTCGCCCGTGTACTCTCTCAAGCCGCCAAGGAGCCCTACGTGGTAGCTGGCATCACCGACCGAGAGGAAATCAACATCATCCGCGGTTTGTGCGAGCGAGTGGCGGAATGGCATGCAGAGCTGCCGCCATGCCTATCGGGAGTCATCCATTCCAGTAGCCTGATTCCCCTGTTTAAGCGACAACTGACGGTGCTGCAATTGGCGCGATACCATGCCCTGATGTTCATCACTCGGCCGCTGCTGTTGCGGAATTACGGCCAGATTTGGACGGATCGCGAGGCCAGCTACGTTCAATATCTTCGTGTGTGTCTGGTGGCGGCGAAGGACACCGTCGAACTGATCACCACCTTTGCTAGAGACAACCAGCTTTTTCCGGCGTTTTGGTACTCGCAATATATCGCCTTCAACGCCTTGTCGATCATCTACATCTACTTGATCCAAGTACAGTGTAACCGAATCTTACCGCTGAGCCAAACCTATGTCGCAGCCGAGGGTGGCCTGAACAATGGACTTGGTTTTGATGAGTCCACGCTCTACATCCTGGCAGAGACTGCACAATATCATCTCACACATGCAACGGCGAGGAATGCACCATCTTGGAAATATGGAACCATTCTACAGAGTCTACGGCGAGAGCTTGAGCGGTTAGGGGCACCATGCGACTATGCTGCCTTGAATGCGCCCCCAGAACAACACGGCGGGCCCGGGATAGAGGACAGGAACCTGGATAATACAGAGTTAGGAGGCAACATTTCTCATGCTCATCCTGAGCCTCGCTACCATGAACCCTTTCCTGTTGACGCGCAGGCTCTCCCGCTATTCGATACCTTCACTTTGGACAATGACTTGATCCTTGATTTGTGGTCGCAGTTGGATAGTTTACCAATCAGTGCGTATCTTTCTTGCCAGTATTCCGTATTGCTCAAGCTAACAGTCGCCGATATAGCCTTGCCAGGATGACTATGACCTTGAATGTATTATATACGACGGTTCACACGAAAGGTTCGTCTCGAATCCGATCCTGGCCTGCTCTATACAACGCATGGGAAAGAACACTCCGACTACTCCCAGGGTAGGTCTCTACATGGACGTCCTAGAATAAATCAACAAGCAATCATAAGGCCAAGGAAAGTCTCCGTATTATATTCACAAGTGACCCTTATTTCCATGGGGCAGCAAAGCCCCGGCTTTGCAATACCCGCTGGGGCTACGCTTCATGATTGCCTAGAAGATATATTTGTAGCGTATTTGGCCATCCTCGTCCTCAGCCTTTCGCGCCTTGGTGTTGAGCCAATGGAGGTAAACAGCCAACAAAATCGAAAAACAAACACCGCCTGCAGCAAAGCTGGACAGAATGATGCCCCCTGGCCGGTACTGCGGGGAGTCCTTGGTGGGGAAGAAATACGAGCCATAGATGTTGGACGAGTTGCCGAAGAAATTGACCATGGCGTAAACAATGGCTCTCTTCGTTCGTGTACGTGGGATAGTACTGGCAATCCAGGCTTGCACGGCGTTGAACGCGCTGTAGGACCCCATGCACATAAGGAACATGCCAACATAACGGACAGCCGTGGCGTGGGAGCTGATGACCATCACATTTCCCACGATGTCAATGCAGAGCGGCCATACTATGAGAACGGCTCGGCAGTTCGTCCGGTTCGCAATAAGCGAGTTTCCTAGGGCACTGAGGAAGCCAAAGACATACACGGGTGCCGTGATAAGCAGGGTAACGATCCTTCCGAAGCCGAGGGTTTCCACGATGCTCTAGATACAATGCGTCAACGAGGGATAGGTGATAGGATACAGCTGGAGGACTCACTGGGAAGAAATATGTCCAGGTTTGGGACGTCAGCTGGCAGATCTGTATCAAAACCAATGCCCACACTTTCGGATCAGTCACCGCATCCTTCATGCCTTGCCTGATGGAGCCGTTTTCGTCGACCTCATTATTTGTGGCGACGGCTAGGCGCCACTCAGCAAAGCGCTGCTCCTGCTGCGTTAACCACTTTCGCTGGCCAGACCGAGGAAAGTCGGGGAGTAAAACCACCGCCAGCAATCCAGCCACCATAGTGCCAGCGCCCTCAATAATGAATAGCCATCTGAAGAAGGAATACTTGGTCAATGGAACCACGTCATACCATGTTATATTGGAGCTCACCTCCACCCTGCAAGCCCACCTTTGCCGTCTAGTCCACTCAGTATACCTGCAGCTAGCATGCCTCCAAATCCATTTGCGACGGTATTTCCACAGTATACAATAGCAACACGCACTGCCAGCTCAGAGGCTTTGTACCATGAACTCATTAACAACCTGAAAATCATGTCAGCGGGAAAGATAGCAGTCATTACCTGACATGTATAAACATACAAAGCACCCGGGAAGAAGGGAGACTCGGCAAAGCCTAGAAAGATTCGTACGCATAGAATTCCAGCATAGTTCTTCGTTGCAGCCAAGCAGATGGAGATTCCGCCCCACACGAAAATGGCGGCGGGGATATAGCGCGATGGCCTCACACGGGTGAGGATAATGTTGCTAGGAACTTGGCCGAGAAGATATCCAACAAACTGGACACGTCAAACGGATTAGTCGCGAACGGCTGATAGAGTTTCTGTTCATCTCTTACCATTATAGCCACGGCTGTCTGGTACTGGGTGTCAGAAAGACCCAAATCCTCTTGCAGCCCTCCCAAGCGGGCGTTCGCGATGTTCGATCGGTCGAGAATGTTAAAGATAAACAGCAAGAACAAAGCTGGGATTAAGTGAAAATCGATCTTGCGCACCACTACTCTCATCAGCACGGTGGGTGAGACCGAATCGAATGTTCTCACATTGTCTTTCCAATTTCAAAGCTTCCTCGTCCGAAAGTCCCTCGAATTGGATGGCTTCGGGGCTTATTGGTTTAGTAGGGTTCTCTACATGGGAAGATGATGATTTCGAATCTATGTCTGCCATGATCGATTGGCTTTCTTTCTCTGCTTCGTCTGTGGCTGAGTTACAAGGGGTGATTATGTGGTTGAACAGAATGTGGAGGGAAAGCAGTGGGAAAAGGCTCCAAATGACAATGGTTTCTTTGCAATACAGCGGCTGGTAAGGGTTCATATATGAAAGGTACCTCCCATACACAATTCCCCACCCGCTTAAACCCGTCAAATAACCCCAGATTTGTGACAGGCCCCATTGAAATGGTATTGGGCGACGGGAAAGGGTCGGATATGGGCAACCTCCTCTTAGATCCATGTCCCTGTGGAGATATGGCACCTGGTGATAACGTGGGGGCTACGGAGAGGCTCCGAGCCTACTCAACAAGACTGGCCAAGGATATATCGTTGACGATCGGCTCCGACAGTGAAAGCTTTTGGCTGTCAAGCTTTGCCAAACTTCCTTGGCTGAGAGCCGCTGCGCGAAGCAAGCCGGGTAGGGTTTTACCCGTGCAGTTGCCGAAGCCTTTCTATCACCATGACGAATTGCATCTTAGTTCGCTCATCGGCATCCGGCTATCATGCAACGGACGAAAATCTCTCGTGCGGAGAAGTAAACCGTCATAGACCTGGGCTACTTTTCCGCTATGCTTTTCCGCCGAGCTTGTCGGAAGGCGGAATTCCCCACCTGCCAGTAGTTGGGAGATCTTCAGGATTAAAGAAGTCTGGGGATTGCTATAACTGGTTGAGTATTTATTAATGTCGCTGTTGTAATTCTGCACATTGACTTACGGCCTTTCTCTCTCTCTCTCCATTCACGACACGCACTGTATCTCACAATGTCGCTCCCAACGCACTTCACGCTCAATACTGGAGCCAAAATCCCTACAGTAGGGTTTGGCACATGGCAGGCCAAGCCCCTCGAGGTCGAGAATGCCGTGGAGGTGGCACTTAAGCAGGGATATCGACACATTGACTGTGCTGCTATATATCGCAACGAGTCGGAAGTTGGCAACGGAATTCGCAAGTCTGGGGTCCCTCGGGAGGAGATCTTCATTACCGGAAAGCTCTGGAATACGAAACATGCGCCGGAGGATGTCGAGCCTGCTTTGGATAAGACACTCAAGGATCTCGGTGTTAGCTATCTGGATTTATATCTGATGCACTGGCCCTGGTAAGACTCTGTCAACATTGAATCGTACATGAACTCCCCGAACGTTAACACAGACATAGTGCTTTCAAATCCGGTGACAAGTGGTTTCCCCTCAACGAAGACGGCGTGTTCGAGTTAGCGGATGTCGACTACATCACCACCTACAAGGCCATGGAGAAGTTACTCTCGACAGGGAAGGTGCGCGCAATTGGTGTATCTAACTTCAACATTCGCCGCTTGGAAGAACTGCTCGGTCAGGTCTCGGTCGTACCAGCTGCCAATCAGATTGAAGCTCATCCTTACCTGCAACAAGCGGACCTCCTTCGTTTCTGCCAAGAAAAGGGAATCATCGTCGAGGCTTACTCGCCTCTGGGCAACAACCAGACCGGCGAGCCACGGACGGTCGACGACCCTCTGGTACACAGCGTTGCCGGAGAACTGAGCATGGATCCTGGTCCACTGTTGGCTAGCTGGGGAGTCCAGCGTGGTACTGTGGTCCTGTCCAAGAGTGTCACCCCATCTCGTATTGCGGCCAACCTCCAAGTTAAGCACTTATCGGAGGATGCGTTCGCCCGTCTTTCCTCCCTCGAGCGCCACAAGCGTTTCAACTTCCCCGCTTTCTGGGGTTACGATATTTTCGAGGAGGTGGGCGAGGAGGCTGTCCGCAAGGCGGCGCTAGAGGCGGGTCCTGTGAACAAGACCAAGTTCACGGTATAGATGAAATGTGGTGATATTGGACATTTCTTTTCATTTGCATCCACCGGCTTGGATGTTTCTTGTCTTTGTTCACAGTCTGGAGCTGACCAATTTTAGTCACACTTGTATGTACATGAAATTAAATGGAATAACGCAAAATAGAGCTGAATGAAATATTTATGTGAACACAAGTGCACGGCAATCGAGCAGGTAGCTAGTAGCATCAAATTTATTACACGTTGATTGCAGACAGCCCTTAGCTTTACCAACCACCGGGGCCTCCACCAGGAGGACCTCCTGGACCTCCGCCAGGGCCTTCTGGTCCACCCGGGGGCCCATTAGGACCACAACAATCGCCACAGCAGAAGCAGCAGCAGCAGCAGCAACTGTTTGCAGTCTTATTAGCCTCCAGCAGTAGGAAGAGATGAAAAGGGCGGCTCACTCGTCTTCAGGCCCACCACCACCGCGCAGCTGTAACTGCATATCTTCCGTAGGTGTCTGTGATTAACCGGCAATTAATTCAGCACAATCGAATATCAACTAACACTTGTGCGGTAAACGTACAGGTTGATTGGTGACCACCTTGTCTGTTGTCGGGGCGGCTGGACTAAAGGGTTGAGCCATGGTCAAAGTTTTAGGATCCCATGTGGGTTGAACATTCTCCTCTGAGCTCTGTGCGTTTGACGTGCCAAACCAACTGAAGAGACCTTGGCCGAGCATGATGCCATACCTTTCTGATTGAATTAGCTGTCCCTATATTTTTGTTCCTTGGCCTTATAGCAGGGGGAAGTAGCCGGTCTTAAGGCAGTGTCCAGCAAACTCCACTGTCGATTACTGCCGACGAGGAGTAAAGTCTTAGACTAGGCAGCTGCGTAGTATGTTACAAGTTTTAGGACGACCTTATTTCGTAGCTGAAGCTTTCCCCACTGTGTGGATCCGAAGCTTCTTCGAACTTACGTATGCCTTGGGCTGTAGGGCTCGGGCAAGATCCGGCGTCGGCCCATCTAACCTACTGTCTAAAAAAAAAGAAAAGCAAAAGAAAAGGGGGAGGTGTGTATTGAAAGAAGTTGAGCAGAGAAAGTACGAGACGACATGGATCCACGCTAACACTAAAACGTTAGCCACAGCTCTAGAAGCAAGTAGCTTGACAATAGACTTGTGACATGAGGGCCAACGAAGGCCACCGAAAGTTCGACACTTGCACACACCGACGACGGTTTGGAACGGAAGTACGAGGATATAGCATACCCCTTGGCCATAGAGGATTAAGGGAGGCTAACAACACTAGAGAGCATAGTAGTAACCATAAATGGGTCACTAGCACCGTGATCGAATATCTCCCTGAAGCAAAGGCAGAGATCGACCGAAACTGATAAAAAAATAGGTCCAAGACGCTGTGGCGCCCGGCCATGATTGGCCCGTCTATACCGTACTAGCCTGTTATGGGAATGGAATATACGTTTCCCGCTGAGTCAGCTAGACTGGCCAATCATAGCCACCGAAATAGCCACCGAGCCCCAGATTCAAGTGTGGCGTCGCTTTAAACACCAAGAAGAATCGTAGGGGCAGGAGTAGAGAAGAAAAAGGAGTACAAGGAGTATAGCACTGAAATTGAAGTGATGATGCTACAAAGATGATCGACCAAGATTTCCTAAGCAGAGCTGTGCCCAGTAGCTGCGTTTGTACTGATCATCACCGCGCCCAAAAAGATATATCTCCTGATAGTGTTCAACATCACCTACTCAAAAGTCATATAGCAGTATCAGAGGAATTGATTTAATATGTCACGAGGAGCAAATGCTACGGCACATCTCCGGTTACATCTCGAGTCCTCTAATATTTTCGGAAAGCGAAATCCGGTTTCATTAGTCCTTGGATTATATCGTAGTAGAAGTGCCTTGTCCGCAAAACAAATGAACAGTGCTCCCGGCTATTGTCTTGCCACCAGTCATGCGAAAGCCGACCCAGCGAAGGAGATAACCCCGGATAATGGCCATCCCTCAGCCATCGACTGTCTGGAGAATCAATCGTCTCGGTGGGGTTGTGCGAATCAAATGATGCTGTGTGGGGATTTCCGCTCGAACGCGGAAACGAGGCGGAAAAGCAGTGATCCCAAGACGTACGAGGTATGTACATCACCAGAATTATGCAATGATCCTCGTGAGTTTCTTGTCGGAGCACCTGAACGAGCCCCGCCTTTTGGCTATTTCGTCAGATGTGGGATGTCAAGTGGTGTTTCATATCGTGCGGTGGGCGGACTTGTCACCAAGCTATAAAACTACAAGGCAGCGCAACGGCAAGGACAGCGAGACAACTGTCGTGAACTGAGGTACCCCCTTACCATGGCCTGTACAGTGCCATCATTACCGGCATTATCCTCGCCGGCTTCGTCGGAGGCTGCCTCTGCTTCCCCAGAAGTCTCATCTCCAGCCACGTCGAATGACGAGTACGAGGAACCCGAACGAGAGATCTACACCATACACGACCTCCTGCTCGCGCGAGCCAACGGAAAAGCCGCTGGCGAGCCTATTGTCGCGTACCCTTCTCAGGACATCGAGTATGCATACTATACTCCTCGCCAGGTACGGACTTTACCAATCCCGCCCTAACGGGAGTCACCATAAAGATCCAACCAAGTACTAATCCAGAATCACAGTTAGATGACTTTGTGGAGACCGCGGCTGTTCACTATGCGGAGGTAATTCCCCAACGTCGATCATCGGAGGATCCTGTGCAAGTCGTGGGTTTACTGGGCCCCTCTGATTTTGAATACCTCATCACATTGATGGCCATTTCAAGACTGGGACACACAGTACTGTTGCTTTCTACGCGCATCGCCGAGGATGCCTATGTCAGTCTGCTTGACGCCACCAAGGCCTCTTTTCTCATCGCACAAGATGGTTTCAAGGCTATGGCGGACAGCGTAAGCAGTAGGACGGGTGTTGCAGTACAGCCAGTGTTGAAGCGCGAGGACTATGACAACTCCACTACCGGCAAGCTGGTTCTCGACGCCAACAATCTTGACGGGCCGACGGAGGCCAAGAATGTATGCTGGATCATCCATTCGAGTGGCTCAACAGGACACCCCAAGCCGATCTATCAAACGCATGCGGGTGCGTTGAAAAATTACGCCAATAATTTTGGTCTCAAGGGATTTATCACCCTGCCCCTCTTTCATGCCCACGGCATCAGCTGTCTGTTCCGAGCAATTCACTCCCAGAAGCTAATCTATATGTACAATGCGAAGCTGCCATTGACAGTCTCATACTTACTATCCACTCTGCAGGGACACCCGGACATTCAAGTGCTCTATGCCGTTCCATACGCCTTAAAACTTCTTTCCGAGTCGGCACAGGGCCTGGAGTCCTTGGCGCGGATGGAGCTGGTCATGTTTGGGGGCTCGTCCTGTCCCAAGCCGATTGGCGACACACTCGTGCAGAATGGGACTTTACTAGTCTCCCATTATGGGACCACTGAAACGGGACAACTGATGACATCCTTCCGGGAGCGCTCAGATCTAGACTGGGATTATGTTCGACCAGGTCCCTCCTTGCTACCATATATTCGATGGGAGGAGCGACTTCCTGGGATCTACGAACTTTCTGTCCTAGAGGGCTGGCCATCGAAGGTGGCTAGCAACTGCCCTGATGGATCCTATGCCACCAAGGATCTATTTGAGAAGCACCCCACCAAGCCGAATGCCTGGCGTTACTACGCTCGACTGGACGATACACTGGTGTTGGAGAATGGTGAAAAGGCTAATCCGCTCATTATCGAGGGCGTCGCTCGTAATCATCCGGATGTGGGCGAGGCAATTGCCTTCGGTGCCAACAAGGATCGTCTGGGGTTATTCCTCGTTCGTGCAGCGGACGCTGTGAGTAAGACGGACGAAGAGATCATTGATGCGGTCTGGCCGGCCATCGAAATGTGCAATGCGGACTCCCCATCTTATGCTCACATTTCGCGTGATATGATCCAAGTCCTCCCTTCCAATACGGTATATCGCGCAACGGACAAAGGAACCGTTATCCGCTCTGCATTCTATCGCGATTTCCAGGAGCAGATTGAGCAGGTCTATGAGCAGGGTGATGCTACTGGTGATCAAGTTCTTGAGGGAACTGAGTTGAATGACTTTCTCCGCGAAAGCTTGCTAGAAGTAGCGCCAACCGTCGATTCTGCTGTGTTGGAGGATACCACCGACGTATTCAGTCTGGGTGTCGACAGTTTACAGTCAATTCGCTTACGCAAAGAAATCGTCAAGACGCTCAACCTCGGTGGTCAAAAACTATCCCAAAACTTCGTGTTTGAACACCCCTCGATTCAGCGCATGGCAGGTGAAATCACCCGGCTCCGCCTGGGGCTCGATGCGGACAAACAGATGCCCATCGAAGAACAGATGTCGCAGCTGATTGAGAAGTATAGCAAGAATTTTAAAACGCATATTCCGGTACCGCAAGCCATAGATGGGGAGCGCATCGCTGTGACTGGGGCTACCGGCTCGTTGGGAGCGCACCTCGTTGCCCAGCTGGTCCAAATGGAACATGTCCAGACAGTTTTTTGCCTGGTTCGGGCAGATTCTGTGCACTCTGCCCTTCGCCGGGTGCGACAATCTCTTTATGAACGTGGTCTATTGTACAGCTTAAGTCCCGCTGATGAACGCAAGATCGTTGCTTTGCCCGCGCAACTCTCGAATACGTCTCGCCTCGGCTTGGATGAAACCACATACACACAGTTGATTCAGTCGCTGACCGCCGTGATCCACTGTGCTTGGTCAGTCAATTTCAACTGGTCTCTGGACAGTTTCGAGGATAGCTGTATTGCCGCGACTCGTCATCTGCTCGATCTCTGTCTGGACGCACAGGGGCCTATGCCCGCAAGATTCTCCTTCTGCTCGTCTGTCAGCACAGTGGCTCGGACCCCAGGACACTGGGTACCGGAAGAGCTGCCTGAGTCTTTGGCATACGCCCAAAACATGGGCTATGCGCAGTCAAAGCTAGTGACAGAACACATCGTCAACCGCGCGGCGCAACACACTAACATCGCTGCCCGAGTCTTACGTGTAGGCCAAATTGTTGCAGACACCGCCCATGGCGTCTGGAATGCTACAGAGGCTATTCCCATGATCCTCCAGACGGCAAAGACCATCAAGGCTCTTCCTCAGCTGGACGATGTTCTCTCCTGGACCCCTGTTGATGTCATTGCCAACAGCGTCATTGAACTTACATTGGGAACAGACGCAGCAGACATAGTGAACCTTACCAACCCCACGCTCAGTCATTGGACTCGCGACCTGCTTCCGCTGCTCAAAGCCGCTGGGCTAGAATTCGAGCAATTGCCCCAGCGCGAATGGTTGAAACGTCTGCGTCATTCTAACCCAGATCCAGCCGAGAATCCTCCTATCAAGCTGATCGAGTTTTTTGCCAGCAAGTACGACCATGATCGGCCGAGTCGAGTCCTCCTCTACGACACAAAGAAAGCTCAGGCCGGTGCACCAGCTCTCCGCCAGGCGGGAGGGTTAAACGCACGGTTTGTATCACGTTTCATGGCATATTTCCAAAGCCATTGCTGGGCAAACAAGGAAACAACATCTGTGCCCAAGATGACCCGCGAGGTCATCTTCCTGGCAGGTCCTTGCGGCTGCGGTAAGAGTACTGCGGCGCAGGCACTGGCGCAACGATTTAATATACCCATCATTGAGGGTGACGATCTCCACTCGCCAGCTTCCCGACAGCGGATGGCCAACAATAATCCTCTCACCGACAGCGACCGGTGGGACTGGTTGGCTCATATTCGTGGAGCAGTGATGGACCGACTTCAACACTCAGCGGCACCAGCGGTCGTAGTCACTTGCTCGGCGCTGCGGACTATCTACCGGGACGAACTGCGGCGCTTGTCACTACTCTTTGACTTCCCCGTCAATGTTACCTTCCTTATGTTGTCAATCAAAGATCGAGCACAGCTGAGGGACCGGCTCGTTGCTCGGTCCGCTAAGGAGGGTCACTATATGAGCTCGGCTATGGTTGACTCGCAACTGGAGACGTTGGAGGGTCCATCTGGGTCTGAAAGTGACGTGATCTCGCTAGATTCTAATCAACCGATGGAGAATATGCTGCAAGAAGTAGAGGATGTTGTTCAGGGCTTTCTGAATTTGTGATCTGGTTTTCTTTGTATTAGAATGCTTCTAGCGTACCGTTGTCGTTGTTCTTGTTAGGTTTCTTGGTTTCATTCGTTCGTCTAGATGTCAATAGAGGAACAAATCTACATACCAATTATTCCAATTTGACCCCATCTCTATACACATGTGTACCACCAGTCGTTGAGCAATCCCTGCATTCGAAATCCGAGGGTGAATTGTGCTACTAAGATGCCCTAATAGGAACTTGTAGAGACAATCGCATAACAGGGCATTCGATCTCTCGAAGAATGACATTGTTACTTATATTGCAAAGCTTGAAATACTCACGCTTAACCTGACATAAAACAAGATCATAAGAGACACTCACAGAGTGTACTTGAATAGAGGAGACTTGTCACCCATTGCCAACAATTGATCGTCTGTGTACCGCTCTCTGATCTCCGATTCAGACTGGGCTGCCTTCCTCCGGTTGGCATAAATAAATGAGAGCTCCAGCAGAAGCGCTACAATCAAACCAGACCCACCGAAAGCAAGTGACAAGCCAAACCCGGTATAATACGTGGGGGCCTCCTTATCCATGTACATATAACTACCGATCACGCCACCGGCATTTCCAATGCAGATACTAAATGCAAGGCCAATAGCTCTGCGCCCAGACGGAGCCAGGTTGTTGGCCAACCATGTGCTCGTCGCAGGGTGGACCGGGTACAGCCCCATACATGCAAGTATCATGGCGAAGTAGCTAGGGCCAACATTGTCCTTCATTCGTCCATGGAACGAGATAACGATTGAGTAGCCAATCGTGACCACCGCCAATGGTATCACAACGAAGGGCATTCGCCAGTAGAAGCGGTCAGACAGTTTAGAGAAACAGATGGCGGAGATGGCACCCGCGATATAAGGGGGCGCAACCATGAGTTGCGCGTTGGTATTGGTAAATCCCATGGCCTTCGTGATGGTAGGCATGGTGAATTTGAGGCCTGTGTATTCCATGATGAGTGCAACATGCCACAAGTTCTCAGGGCAGTCAACTAACCGTAGGCGGAGGCAGATTGGCAGAGCAAGATGTACGCCATCATATACAGCCTCCAGTTGAGAAAGACAGCTTTAAGCTCCTCCCATGAAACCCTCTTCCTTTCTTGTTTGAAATCGCCGCCTTCTTTAATGAAATGTTGCAGCTCAAGGTATCGTATTTCGTCGGGGCGAAGCCACTTGCTCGATGTGCTCGGTGAATCAATCAGCAGGAAGAAACACATCACTCCAAGAACTACCGTCGCAAGTCCCTCTAGCAGGAAAATCCACCGCCAACCCTCCTGGCCGCCAATTCCATCCATTTGGGCAATGCCGGCGGCTAGAAGACCCGAGAAAGCCCCGGAGAGAGCACTAGCACAGTAAAAGATCGAAATGCGGTAGGCGAGGTCCTTGGGCATATACCAGAATGTGCATAGATATACTGCTGCGGGGTAGAATCCTGCTCTGTAGGAATCATTAGCAATGCTAATATATGATTGACGATATAACCTGGGAAAAGGGGACATACTCGAAGACACCCAGTAGGAGACGAGTGACGAGCATGCCAGCGAAGTTTTGTACAATGCCTGTTAGGGTCATCACAATTCCCCAGCCAGTAATGAGAATTCCCAGATAGATTGAAGGCCTGAAAAAGCTCTTGAGCAGCATATTACTCGGTACCTCTGCACTGACAGTTAGCGTGTAGACTCTCCGGGTGTAGTTGCATGCTTACCCAGAAGCACATAGGGAACGAAGAAGATGCTCAATACAATGTTATACTGGATGCCACTGAGTCGTAAGTCTTCCGTGAGTCCTTCAATCTTTGCATTGCCGATGTTGGCTCGGTCAATCTGAGAAATCAAGTAAAGCACAGCCAGCATTGGCACCAAGCGAATATCGATCTGATTTCACGTGGCACACATTAACTTGAATCCCAGTGTATCAGATTTCGGAGAATATACCTTCCACAGTAGTGCCTTTTTCTGTTCCGCCGAGAAATCTGTGTAGAACTGGGTATCCTCGCGACTCAGACCGAGCACTTGGATATTGTCGATGGTGACGAGACTCCTGACACTGTCCACATGCTGAGCAACAGGTTGCTTCTCATCGGCACTGTCTGATGCCGACATTTTCAGAAGGCACGGATCGATTTAAGGCCAAAGGAAATCAAAGCGGCCGAGAGATTATGATCGAGAAACATACGAGATAAGGATGACCCTGTAAGTAGCAGGGATCCTTATAAGCTTAAATATGGTCCGTGACATCATGCTGTGGAGAGGTCTGGTTAGATAATGATATTCATCGCTTGCACAATTCTGCGAAGCTTTAATCCTCGCAAAGGGCGGTGTCCTTGCCAACTCCTGGGAGAGCTATCATGATTCATCATCCTGCACGTTTTCCCATCAACATCCACTGCCAAGACTGCCCGAGCGACAAGATCTGGGGTTAGACTCCGGGGATGCTCTAACACTATTCCAACACTAATGCAATGACTGCGGGGTGATGCCCAACCATGTGGGAGCCCAGATTTCCACTTATCTCGATCATCCTACCACGAGACCTCAGCTGGCGAACCTTAGCAAGTTGGGCTCTGCCAAGTAACAGTTCTATTGGGAAACGCATTGATCCGTGTCATCCTTCTTATCAGCTGGTAGCTCCGCTATAAACTCGCGAGCATTGGCAATATCAGAGCGTCGGGGGTACTTCTGTGTCGCTTGCGCGTCACTCAGCCACCAAGTCACTTGCGATGGCGTCAGAGCTGCAGGTGCTGTGGAGACCGTGGGTATAGCAATCGGAGAACTTTGTATGGCCCCTGGTCGTTTTTGAATTTGATTATAGAGTTTAAATCGAAGGGTCCAACACCGTTGGCGATCGTCCAAGGGGATTTTGTACCCCCACCACCCCCGCTACCTCATAGATAACCTGATAAGCTTCGAGTAATTGATCTCAGAAAGGTGACTTCGTGAATATTCGCTGTTGGACTCCAAAGGGCCGGCCCAGATGAACCAGTCTCACGGTGGGAGACCGACATGGAATGGAGAGGTTGAGGTTGAAATAGAGATTGAGGCTGTGGCTGGGCTTCAATTTGCGTGCAGCCTATTGAAATATTGTCCGAGAAACAACCATGTTGGAGAATCCGTTAGGTCTCTGTTCCAGAAGGATTAAGCAAACTCTAAGGATAACATCCAACCAGCCATTCTCTAACTGTATCACACGACTACAACAGATTATCTCTTGCATTACTGTCCCCCGATTCGCCTCCCGCTGTCGTGTGAAAAACCCTTTTCTACCGGTGCGATTGAATCGCGTCGTATCCTACTTAGCAGCGGATGGATCATGCACATAGCATCCGTATGGTTTACTGTAGGATGCCCTCCATATCAGGGTCCAAGCCAGAGGGGTACGTGCTCCGTTTGTATCAGGTACTTACTCCCCTTGGAAAGGCATCGTCTCTCTCAAGACCCGATTCGAGGGGAGCCCCTAGCGTTCTGGCGTCGCAGCGACTGTGTTGACTCGCTTAGGGCTTCCTTCTCGAGGAGACTACCTGCTGGCCACGAAATGTGCTGTTGCATCGTCGTGACTAGATGTGTATGGCTCCTTATCTTAACGATGAAAATATGGAACAGGTCAAGATCACAAGAGATTGTGTCTTTCAAGAGACCATCTGTGATCCTTTTTTTTTGGGGGGGG
>NW_022476134.1:0-71704 GCF_009193645.1 Aspergillus pseudonomiae
GATGTCGGCTCTTCCTAAATCATACCGAAGCAGAATTCGGTGGTGTTCACCACTAATAGGGGGAACGTGAGCAGACAGGTTAGTTTTTACCCTACTGATGAAGGCCACCCACCGCAACGGCAATTCAATTCAGTACGAACACATAACTACTAGTACTACTAGGGCTATGCATGCATGCATGAATGTAGACAGTTACTCAAACGCAATAACGTAAGAAGATAACTAAAGTCTTACGGATTAAATTTCCGAGCCAAAAAGCACACAGACCACTCACAAAAGTGGACCCCAGCCTTGCAGATCGTGGATCCGGGGCAGACTCAAAATACTACTAAGTAGTGACGAGGATGTTTAGCGATACAGCCAATAAGAAGTCTCCGTATTGGGTGGGATGATCGCGATCATGGACTCTCAGAGTAGGCTTAGCGTTAGAGGGGGCATCTGGAAATATACGTATGTATCTTACCAGAATTACATATTACATACATACGATACCATTCCGAGGTATTCCGAGGTATTCCGAGTGAATAACAGAATAAACAAACTAGCAATTCCGTTTCTTAGATCGACGGACAAATCCCTCGTAGCCAGGGGAGTGAACTGTGACTCAAGACTGAAGCCGAGGTTCGACGAATATGAAACGGGGGGTGAAATTTGAGGACAAGTGGCTATAGTATATCACGTTCACTCCGTGATGCACGGACAAATTGTAGTGTTCCTCTATCCGCCTCATTCATTCTTGGCAATATAGAAAATGGAGTACTGGATAGTAGTACTGGTCTTGGGAAGATGTCTCGGTTTCCAGATGAGAATGGGTGTAATCAAGACTGGGTCACTGGGATGACAGCATATGAAGTGACAATGTTCGCGGTAGAGTATTTACTTGAGAAATACCGGAACTAGTATAATGATGGATTGATGGTAGAGTTCGTAAAGCCTACCTTGACTACATATGGTGGTAAGGAGGGAAGAGCCCTTGGGTCTTCAAGTATTGTATAGAATGGAGAAGCACAGTTGATGATCTGTTGTCATATCCAAGACCATGCGCAACCTGAAGCAATATACAATTTCTGCAGGTAGATTTGAGAATACAGGCATCTATAATGAAAAGTAAAATAGTAACCAACAGATTCAGCTGGAGTATAGGTTGTCCAGCTGCCCCACTTTGACTATGTAGAGCGTATCCTATCATCTATCTAACCAAGAATAAATGTGTGAAACTCGGGTTTCGACTCGATCCAGATTTTGAGAGGAGCCTCTGCTAGCGCAATGCGCCTGCGGATCCCATTTTTTGTCTCGACGACCATCAAATTAACGCAGGGAAGACTGATCCAGGGGTACTCTTTGTCATCATCTTCCTCGATAAAATAACATTTTCCCGCCGAGTCATACCAGTTTGACGCCTCGCGGCCATATTCTTTGACCGCGGTGAATCCCCAGATCTCATTGACCCAGCGCGTCTGGTACGAGATGGACAGAGCCAGAACATCAAACTCAGCACCGCAATTCCACGAGGGAATCTTCCGAAGCCGCTCCCAGTTGATACTATGGTGTGTGAGCCACCCGACTATACCGCTGTCTTGATCGAAAAGTTTCATAGCTTGCTCATATTCTTTGTTTTCTCTGATCTGAAGACGCTTTGACTGGGTAAAAAGCATAATACATCCATCTGTACAAGCATGTTGCATTTGAATTGGAAATCTTGTCTCTTGTTCATGGGCAGTAAGATGCCCCCCTTGCATGCAATATGCTTCGTCAGTCATGCCGGCGAGTGATCCCCATCTCTGGCGGATGATGGTATCATATTGCTCCCATGTGCCTTCATTAAGGCAGTCTGGGAGTGTCCCAGGAAAACACCCCCCTTTCCAGGCCATCAACACAGCAAGTCGAGCCAGTATGTGCTCTTGGCTGTAAGGAAAAACCTTTTTGGAATCATCATCCAACTCATGTTGTTGCGTAGATGGGTTCGGAAGGATCTTCAAAAAGGATTGTGTATATCTTGGTGGTATTGCCCATTGGGCTAATGATGCAGAAATCTCAGTCCATTTGCATCTACCAGAGGCTGGTGCTATAGCATTATCAATAGAGGACCATGACCATGACGGAAACGTTTTTGAAATGCACGGAGGCCGCATGGGGTATCTCCCGTCTTCGGTTACCCAAAGAATTGCCCGACTGAAATCACTAAATGGCAGACCGTAATGATGCTCGACTCCATATATCAAGTGCAAAACCCCCGAGAAGGCGTCAAGTATATCGGACTTATAGGTGAGATCCCTAGCCGTGAATTCGGATACTAAGTCCTCGTATGACGACAGTGGCATTTGGGCTATTGAGAAGCCAAGTTCTTGATCTCCATGATCCTCGTCTTTAAAATGAGTCCTTGGTCGGCATTGGTAGAAAACGCCCTGGTCAGAAAAAGCCAGTATTCTTGGGGAAAGCACAGACTCCTGAAATGTCCATCCTCGACTGCTCCACTTGGACTCTCTGGTCAGCCAGTAGTAATCGTCAATTTCTTGTAACAGGTAAATACCCTGTGTCTGGCCCGTCCACTGTGGGCACCGCTGCTGCCCCTGTGTGCCCGGAAGACCATAGTTAGTATCGCTTCCTGCGATCGCAATCAGGGTTAAATAGGACTGTCTATAGATTTGACCCATCGCGTTGAGCTGGGCTGTTTTTTGGTCTGACCTCTCATCTTGTAATATACATAGACGATCAACCCAAAGGAATGGTATCTGTAATCTGGAGCAAGCATAGATTGCATCATCGATTGTTGCCGATAAGTAATTCTCTTTGGTCAGAGATCCTTCCGTCTCAAGGTGTCTGATGTTTTTTGTAGTTGCTTGAAGGAAGTTTTCAATTCTACCCCAGACATAACTTAATGTAGCGTATCTACAGGGTTGAGATGAGAGTACCACGCGCCTCTTCTCTACGTCAATGACACGGAATCCCTGAACTGGTAACTGGCGTACTTCAGGGCGACAAGGATTCTCATGCTCAGTATTATTGTCACACTCTTGGAGCCAGGAAGAGACTGCGCTCCAGTTCACTTTCGGCTGCGGCCGTTGTAAGGATATCAGATTGTTGCCGGATGCCGGGTCGATAGTTGCAAGAAATGTTGTACTTTCTAGAATACACAGGCGATTAGCCATGTTGATTCAATAGCAAACGGACGAGTCGAAGTTCATCCTGAGAATCCCAGCATACTTGCAAAACGTGCATCCACAAAAGATCTACCAAGTGACGGCTGAATCGTGAATTCATGCCGGATACCTCGGATCACCCCAGGCTTCCGTTGCACTGAGAGCGTTATTACCTCGTCTGTTGCAGATTCAAACCGATCTGCTAACACTGACGCTTGGTAGACAAAGGTTCGGCAGGTCTGGCAAGATGTGGATCGCTTTTGTAATTCGCGGAGGGTCCCCAGGTTCAAATCTACCACACCTGTTTTCAAGATCGTCTTATATCCAGGTTTTGCTGCTTCCGGATTGAACCCGGGGAGGACACATCGCAGAAGATGCCCCAGCCTCATATGCTTACAAGGCGGGCATAGAGAATCCATGTCAATATCCAAGCACTTGGAACAGTCATCATGGAAAAATTGTTTTAAGATGTCATCAGAGAAATCAATATAGGAATACTGTGCAGGATGAGTGCGGTTGAGTCGCAGCCTGAAGACCCCGTGTACAGTCCGACATAGAGAACATGGGTCTTCTCTACGTTCTTCATCGCTGTGAGACGGTCGAGAGCTATGACTGTAAAGCGACATTTCGATGCTTTAGACTAGGTAGTGTGGGTCAAGAGATTGAAAAGTGGGAGATTCTCCACAGTTAAAAAATATATACGGGACTGCAAGGCTGACCTCAGGCCGCCAACATGCAGCACTGCCCCTCTCGCCAAGAAATTGATGTATGATGGACTTCAAATGCTTCAGTTGAACAAGTATACTAGTGGTCATCCATATTCTCAAATTCAAGCCGCAGCTTTACCAAGGATGTAAGTGCCCCAGCCAATCCATGGCAGTGCACAAGCTGCACCTGGGGCACCAACGACCAAAGCGGTTTGTAAAGGGGTTAGCGTGTGGCGATGTTGTCTTCTATTTATTCGTCGTTTGTGTAGAGAGGAAATTAATTTAATGGAATACTGTGTCCAGCTTCGGCGTGAGTTCATGGAGTGATTGATATATTCGCAAGGAGAATGACGGGGCTGCAAGAGCCGAGGGGTCAGATATCGGGGAGGAACGGGAGACTCAATGTGATTGATAAGCAGTGCGCTAGTTTGCCGAGAGAATTCCATCTCAGCCACCACGCCAACTGAATCTGATCAAGCAGACTGACTCCTTGATTCACCTTCCCGACTGTGCATATCAAGCACAGAAACCGATATGCAGTCTACGGGTGTAAAAAAAGTACGCGCTAGGCGAAACAAGAGAGGCCCTCGCCGAGTTCCACTCGACCAGACAGTGGTTTTCAACCAGGAACAGAGCCAGGACGACAGTGCCAACGTACCTATCGGGCAACCACGCATAAGCTGGCCAGACACCTTAGCTGCGCTCGAAAAGGAGTCGCTTGATTCCCAAATACACAGACACAAAGAATGGAAACGTAAGAAAGCTCTTTCTCCTCGCACAGGCTGATAACCAGCACCAATGATAACAACTCATCAGGAAACGGGTCCATCCATGAGGATTACTGTCGCGTGTGTTGGGAGTCGGATCGACTCGAGCCATGCATGACCTGCCGCCTGGCACTGCATGGCGAGTGCATGCCTGCTGGGTGGCTGCGGAACGCAGAAAACCAGCTCTTTTGCGCCGTGTGCGTGCGTCGCGGCTGGCATGTAGCTCCTCCTGCGCTTACCCCACCCGCTTCGCCACGATTGGCAGAGGGACGTGGTGGTCCTGCTGCGGCTGTTCCGGCAATAGAGCTTGACAATATTTCTGTGGCAACTCCGCGCTCTCATGCTGCACCCCTGCATGGACAACCACAGGCCTCCTCAACGCATGAACAAAGCATCAGTGACAGACAGGATATACCAGCGACTGCTCCAGTCCAGGAAGCCTCACCCAACAATGAAGATATCGGTGTAAACGGGAATACACAGCCCAGAGTCTCGCAGCCGCCACGCCAGCGAAAATCGCGGTATATAAGCCTGCGCAGCGAGGTCGATGCCGCATTCAATGTGCTATACCGAGAGGTTGAGGCAAGTGAAGCACTGAGGCTAGAAAATGAGAACCTCCGCAATGAAAATGCCCGATGCATGCAGACCATCCAGATTCGCGACCTTAGTCTGATGGCTATGCGCCGGGAGTTAGAACATCGGCGATTCTCAGACCAAGACCTCGAAAGGCTGCAGGCGAGTGCGGCCCAGCTCGAACATGCAAACAGGGAGCTTCAAGAGCTTCGAGCAAAGAATGAGTCTCTAGAGGCAGAGCTGCAGGTTGCAAGAGAATCGGCAAAGGAAGTCCAAGATTGGAAGGCGAAATTCGTTGAGCTGATGAATACGTGATTTTCCCTTTTTTTTTTTTTTTTGGCCCTGGCACTTGAGTGTTATTGTCTTGGATTGACTACGTTGAGCGAGGTTTCTAGTTACTTGGTCCTTGGATTATACTGGCTTATTGGATATTCAGCATCTAGTTATTTTGATATCTTGTTTATTACTGTACTATATACACCACGTCAAATCCCTGTATCTATTGACTTCATTGTATATTAAAGAAGACTCATTATAGAAGTTGTCATAGACTTGGTTCGATCAACATGTCCAAGTCACCTACGTTCATCTGACCCTGCCATCACATCTCGACAGCAAAGAGCACGTCGGAATAGTTTCGAACCCAACATAAAACACCACAAAGACAGCAACATCACGCCTTTACATCCCACTTCCAGCCAACTTTCGCCACCCGCGCAGCAACAGCCGCAAACGCGCCTAATACAATACAGACGCCGGCGAAAACCTGCGCCCCCACATAGCTGCCCCCGGCACGGGTAATCAAAGCGCCCTCAATCGCAGGCCCAGTCAAGGTGGCAAAGCCCACAATACTCAGGATCATGCCGAGACGCGTGCCCGTCCGCTTGATATCCGGGGTCATGGTCGTCGCCGTGGCCGGGAAGAGGGATTGAGCTGCCCCACCGACCAACCCATACACGACGGTGAAGGCGTACAACCCGGCGACTGTGTTTACGGCGATCCAGCAGAAGATTAGGATCGCTGAGGCGAAGCTGAAGGGGATCAGGATGTTCAGCTTGCCCGTCCAGCGGTCTCCGATTATACTGGGCACGATCCGTCCGACGATGCCGACGCCGTGTAACACGAGGACTAGGTTCTGGGTATCTGTGAGGTGGAGTCGATCGCGGGCGAAGGTGCCAATGTAGAAGAACGCGAAATAGAGACCCCAGATATTGAGGAACTTGCTGATTGTGAAGAACAGGAAGGGAGGCTCGGAAAAGGCCCCCCATTCTATGAGAGGGCCGGTTGTCCGCGGCGGAAGACGAGGCTTGAAGAGGACCATTGCTAGAGTCTGGGTGACCAGCATCAGTAGTCCTGCTGCGCGGATTGTCCATCCAAAGCCAATGTCGTGGTTATACAGGAGTTGGTTGATAAGTACGGGATAAATCAATCCTCCTGTTGCTGCGCCAGCAGCAGCCAGGCCTACTGCAAAGGCGCGTTTGTTCATAAAATAAGAAGACGTAATCGAGAGTCCCGGGCTGAATGTGAGCCCGTTTCCCAGTCCCATGCATACGGCTTGAGCGAGAAAGATCTGCCAGTAGGTCTTGCAGAGAGAGAGCGTAAATATTCCCACCAGCTGGAGGAGGACCCCGAGCGAGTAGACCAGGCGGAAATAACCCGCATCCGTTGCACGGCCGGCAAAAGCACCCATGAAGAAAAGAAGAGAGACTTGGACGCTTCCGATCCACGAGATCGTGGAGGCTGATTGCGGCAGCGTTTGAGTGTATAGTTGCTGAAAGACTGAAAAGCTATTGCTGACTCCCCACGAATTGAAGAACACGAGATGGCCGCATAAGACCTGAATCCAAGCTTGCAGCCCGCCGTCAGGTGGTGGAGGCAGATGTTCAGATACGTTGGGGTCGTCTGGGCGAAATATGACCTGCCATCTTTCTTTGACGCAATGCATTCTAAGATCAGGATGATAATCGTGTAGGTAGACAACGCTTAAGGGAAGCACTAGCAAGAGATGAGGACATACAGGGATTTTGAAAACAGCAGAAGATACGGGAAACACTGTCATCGACAGTCCGGCTCCAGAGCCAAAGAGCTAAAGTCAGGGGCGTGGGCCTCTTTCAGAGGCATTCTGACCGTGGCCATACATGGAAACAGATACAGAGGTGACCATTGGTGGAGTTTCCAGGACATACCTCTAGATCACCGTGCTCTTGGGTTATGCAACTCAACAGTTGTTGATACGGACCCACTTTTATGTCAACTGGCTTCCTCGGCTACGCGGTGAAATAGTTACAAACAAACTCATAGTCGTGATGCCAGAATTTGAGAAATACAACTTTACATGTGTAAAATAGCTCAACAATCAATTTGTGAATGACAGGCAAAGAGAGGAGACCTAAGCTGTACGACTTCGTAAGCGCCATATAGTTGTTATTACTCTATAGTTGTGAGATTGATTACCAATCAGTATTTCGGCTTGGCATGTCCTCGGTTCGACCCAGTGCAATCTTCCATACCGTCCTGGTACAGAGCTGCAGTACAATCCGAGGAAACCGTAACAAGAGAGATGATTGGTAATCAACTGACCCCACAGCAATACAGCCACGCTTACCAATCACCTGAATGCCCCATGTGGGATCACACATGAGCCCACCCATTCCCCACAACAACCTGCATCTCGTCAATTAAACAGAATGTAGCATGCTCAAAACGGGTCTCGTCATGTCTCTCCGAGCTGGTGATTCTTCTTTGAATGGCCCATCTTTGGAAGAACGGACTCGTGGTCCAGCGTCGAATGCGGTTCTCCCAAAGGGCCAGGGCGATATGGTGAAGCGCGATCCACGTCGCCGTAGGATGAACGGCTGCGTATGCCAGATCAGTATACCCAACACGAACTTTAGGGTTCAAATAAACGCCTTTCGTGGCGGACAGAGGATTATCGGCATGGATTAAGCAGCATTCTGAGCCCTCCAGATGGAACTGCGCAAGGGAGTCGGGGATTGCACGGAATCGTAACGGTACTTTTAATAGAAATGGGATTACTGGCATGGCTACTATGGTAGTGTATGGTCAGTTCATTGTCCTTCAGAATGAATTGAAAAAAAAAAAAAAAAATAAAAAAATAAAAAAAATAAAAAGGGCTCATACCCATACCGTTCCAGCAACTCTTCACAGGTACTGGAGTCATCGCAAGCAGTGCATTCCGCGAAATTGCGCTGCGGAAATAAGGCCATTCTTGCATCAACGTCTCATCTCCGTTAGAATCACGTAGAGCAAATGTGTCGTAGTAGCGAGGAGGCTTGGAGAAGTCTAAAGCACAAGCAGCGGCGTAAATACCATCGTTTGTATCGAGTAATGAGATCACATCGTCCACCTGTGTCGGCGGTCAATGAGCCTATATACGATTCTCGTACAAATTGAGACGCATACCGTGAAGACCACATCATTTAGAAAAAGCACTTTGTCGAATACTATGTCGTTGCGTGCCAAATCCTCCAAAGGACGTAAGGTTAGACTGCGCAGCCGAGCAAGATATGGTATGCGTCTCAATTCCTTTCGGCCACGGGGAGTGTCAATCCAGCCATCGCTCGGAGGAGCTGAAATCTCATCTTGATGAGTTGTCTCAGAAAGGGTCAGGTTCCGCCGTACGCCTAATCGATCCAGCTCGAGATCGAGTTCCCGAAGCGCACCCTTGGTGTCGTCCCAGCTCCCGCTTTCATGAATGCTCACGAAAACGTTCTCCGGGCCCCATGTTTTCACCAGTTGGACAATTGCATTGTTCCAATGGCTCCGGAGGATAGCTTCGTTGTTCCAGTGCGTACTGGCAATAAAGATCCGCTCGAATTGGTGTGGCGGAGTGGATGGAATCCGATCAACGACGGAGACTCGGTGCTGAATGAAAAGCACCTCCAGCACAGTCCAGACTATGAAACATATCGACAAACCCAAGAGAGCACGGCGATGGAGTCCAGGTTTGCGAAAGAGTCTATGACGTGTAAAAAGGACGAGCATAGCTAGAATTTCGAACCGTTAGAAACATGCAACCAAGTCTATCTGCTACATCAGGAAACTGGTAGAGGCCCAGTGAAGTCTAGCGAACTTCACTAGCGAAGAAACCCGGCCAAATGCAACCGTAGGTTCTGGCCTAGGCTGCCTCCATGGTGGCATCTTGGCATATGCATCTTTTCATATTGGGCAACGTGGCACAGGGGTGGGTTCTTATGGTACAGTTCGAAGGCGCTAGAGTACGGAAGAGTGGCAGGCCGGCTTTCTGTAGGTCTGAGACATTAGCCTACTAGCGTAGCCCCACGTACGACAGGTTTGTACGCTCTGGAAGATACTAGGAATGCGATTGATCCTGTTGGCTCCGTAGTAATAGTGTGGTATCTTGGATGCCACTCTATTTCTCCCCAAGGATTTGTATTTCCTAGAGAATGACTACATACCGACCAACTCTAAATTGGTGTTTCTAAAGCCATCTCTCTGGAACAGATGGAAGTTGATCACTTGTGCAGAGCTACAGCAAATATGCACATGAGGCTACTCTCAGACGACTAGAGCAGGACTGCAGGGGTTAAATCTAAGCATATGTGCGTCCTAATACTCAACTAGATATTCCCATCAGACAGCCAGCCTTTCCGGATCTTGTAGCCTGGCTAGCTCTAACATTAGTCGATACATATGTATGGTCAGGTCAACATCACGGAAGGCTTTAGCAAACCAGTCACGGCCTTGCTCTGCGATTTCTCGAGCCCTTCTCTGCCCAGTCTCAGTGGATGTAAGGTACCGAACTATCTCTGGAAGCTCTTCCATACTTAGGCTAACTGGAACATAATGAACCCATGGCCTGAGACGTTCATCGTGCCACTCCCGTAGCAAGGTCTGCTTCAATGGAACTGACTTAGAAGCAAGAAGCTTATAGTACCGGCCACTGATACCGTTTCCATCTATATCAAACACAAGCCGTGACCGGAGAGGCTGGTCTTTATCTGCCCACGGCTTTAGTTTAAAGTATGCATGCTGGTCCCTGCAGTATCTTCGCTCGCATTGGAAGATTCGAGTGAAAGCCACATCGAATAGCCGGCCGGTAATGAATAGCGACGATTTTATCTGGCTAATCACACCATCATGTTCCTGGAGGTAAGGATACTGATGCCGTTCTAGGTTCTGTGCCAGCTGAACAAATCTTTGTCGATGGTAGTACTGCCACTTCTCATCCACGGCAAAGCCACCAGTGGTAGAGCCTGCCCAGTACAGATTGTTCTTTTTTCTCTCCCAGTCAATATCGTGTGTATCTTTGGTATATTTGAACTCGGGCTCATTATAAGCTGGGCTGGGATATAGGATATCACCCATAGTCGAAAGAGAGCCCGTGGAAAGGATCGGCACTGCACCCTCAAATAGATAAAAAGAAGTGGGACTCGTGATAAGACCATGCATGGCACTATACTCGGGATGTTGGCAGAGATCCATGGCCAGTGCGGGATCGACAACGAAGGGCAGGGTAGACTGTTCAGTCGCGTGAGTAGTCTGCGCCCTTGACGTTTCCCGGGAGGAGCAGGACTTCGTAACGACCTCCCAAACAGGTCGTCTCGACAGATTCGTTAAGTTGAAGCCTTCACTGAGGAGGCCATCTTCTCCCAGCGATTGTGGGGGGATCAGGACTCTCGGTTCATCGAGATGATTGATAAGAAATTTGACGTCAGGCAGGATGCCGGGCAGGTCTTTCAAAAGGTGGTCAAGTGAGGATTGTATGTGTCTGTCAAAAGTGCGACCAGGATGGCTACAGTGAGTCTTCGCCTGCTGACCAGAAAACGTACAGAACCACAGCTCGCTGTGCAGCATACGCATACTTTGTATCTCATCCATCATATCACGAATATCTTGACCTTTAAATTGCCAGAACGGTGAGATGACTTCGTAGAGGTTATCAAACTCGTCAATCATAGGCGATTGATGCTGTTTGGCAAACTCATACCAGCCTTCAAAGCCCGGTGGCGGGTCCATACCGTATCGCCGTCGATATTCGTTATAAGCGGCCGTATAGTTTGGGGATTGGTTTCGGAGTATACTGTCGAAGTCCGCCTGGGCGGTGCGTATCAACGCTTCGATAGGATGCTGTCCAGACGAGACCATGGACGACTGTGCAATCCTGAAAGTGTCGGTAAGGTATGGAATAAGAGCTACAAGAGAAAAGCCTGCGAGCGCCGATCGGGTTTTTGTTGGCCATGGGAGCATATAGATCACCTGACCGAGTGTCAGGAGCGACGCTATGATATGTAAGAAGGCCTGGGTATCTGAAGACAGCATCAATAGATTTCGTGTAGATATAGCACTGAACATTCTTATGGTAGTGACAATACGCCAGGAACAATGCCGAGTCTACTGAAATGGTAAGTTCTGCTTCGATCCCTCCATGACGAATGCAACATACTATCACAGTGAAGAAATACCAAGTCAAAGCTTTTCCGAAGCCCAATATGAATATGATTGTAGGCTCAAGGTTTCGAGGGAAGCCAAACGCGACAGTCTCGGCACCCAATACCATGACCAAAAGGCTCACAACGCGCAACGCAAGGGGACGAATGGTGTCTTCAAGATCAAGGAAAGGGAGAAACCGAGAGTTTCGCCTCTGCGAAAGAGTAACATAGACACCTAGTAAAGCAACAACTGGAATCGCCGAGAGAAAATACCCTTGAAACTCCCAATCTGCCAAAGTAAGAATAAGAAAGGAAGCAGCAACGGCTGTACCCCATACTGTGTTGATAAAAGGAGTAAAATACTGTGGGTTAGATATTGTAGAATCCCCGAATTCAGAACCAAGATACCTCTCCGCTATCAGAAGTAACGGTGTCAATACTGGCTGCCTGTGGTCAGCTCCGCGGCCAACTCCCTTTCCTGTGGTAGAAGCGTTACTTACAAAGACTCCAACCAACCCAATCTCTGCTTGATAAACACAAGATGTAGAAATACCTAACGCAACTAACCATAATGACTTTGCAGACTGAGGCTGGTGTGCTGGTTCGCTCAAGGGAGGTCTCGTCCGGATCTTGTTAGCCTTTAGTCGTCGTACCACCTTAAACATAGCCGGCAGTATCATCCAGGCCAGAATCTCCGAACACAGTTCCGATTGCCTGGAGCTAAGACACGCCGTCCATAGGTTGCACAGCAGGGCTGCCCCAGCTGCCCTGGTGAGCATCCCAATGCGGTGGAATGGTTGTGTTCGCATAATGTCCTTTGGTATTCCATCAATAATCGAGGGCTGTCAAGAGGAATCATCACTAGTAGAATTGAACTCGTTAATACTTGGAGCCCAAGGCGAGAGTCTTCTGACACCAGGCTCGTCGGGCGCCACTGGCAACGAGTATGAGAAAGTCATCTGGCGGTTGCCAGGCAGAGAGTGTCGAGGCCAAGTCGCCGATTATGGACTATACGCTAACAATAGCGCTAGTAGGGGAGTGAAGAGAAACTCGAGAGAAGGAGCCTATCCACCTAGTCAAATATGACTAGGAGTACAGCCCGTGTGAGTTCAACTGAGTCCAGGTGGTTCCAAATTTGTCATAAGAAGGCTTGTAGTATATAGGGCTCAAATAAGCGCAGGGATCTCCAACGCAGTTTTATCCACATTGATTTATTACTATTATATTCACCAACTACATGTATTTATCAGGCGTTAGTGCTTACCCTAGGTTTTCACTAATTTTATAGTTCCACCTTCTGGGTTTATCGACTAGTCTGGTTCTGGGATATTGACTGTCTTTGAGAGTCTTTCAGAAGGGACTCCAGTACTAGGGCTTTAGACGTCCCGGTACTATATCTCTATGGTTCTCTTTAGATTTTAGATTTCTCGTACTCTGTGTATTCTAGGGATAAGTGAGGGAACAAGTTCTCTAGGGGTCTTAGGCTAGGGTATAACTAATTTAGATCACGGTGTATTTTCGGAGTAATAGCACTTAGTAGGCCAATGGTGTCTTACTTACGGTGCGCCTGGAAGCAATAACCGCTGTTATATAGGGCCAAATCTTTAGAAGGTGCCGTGGCTTTATGTAAAACGCTAAGATTTCTGTCAAAAGTCGCAAAATCTGACGTACTCCGGAGTATTGTCCATTAGTAGCTCGATTTAGTCCGCCGTACCCGGACGTGCCGCAGGTGCATTTACTAGCCAATGGGATTTAAATTGTCTTTACTGGAATCACGTGTTGGTTTATTTCATCCCCAACATGATACAGACAACCGCACTCTATATCAGGGCCAAGCATGTTCGGGAGGTGATGGTGGACAGTATACCAGGTATCAACAGGTCCAACCTGTGGCAACAGTGCTATTATGCAGTACGCAGGAAGGGCATGCAAGCATACGGACTACGGAGCGTGCGGAGAGAAAATAATCTTTCCGGATAAATGAGAATCTGAAGCACATTGTGAGAAGCGACTCTTGGTCGTGATGTCTCAGCTTGGCAGGAGAGGCTTGATGACCCTTGCTATCTACTAAACGAAAAAAGACATGTTCCGTGGAGTGAAGGGCACACTGCGGCTTGGATACGTCGCTCGATACCACACTCCCCGCACCATATATTAACAAAAACTGCAGAGAGGCAGCCGGTGCAACATACGAGGCCAGCTATTCGAAGGGGCTCACGATGGGTCTCGGGTCTGGCGTGACTATGGCTGCTTATGCGGGCTACCAACTTCCTGTTGCAATACAGAACGAAGTCTATAGTGGTCTATGGTCTGATGGTTGGGCCATATCGTAGACCAAGGACGAAGAAATTCCAGTTCCAACAGTTATATAAACCCTTCACTTCTCCTGTTGCTTTCTCCATATCGTTCTCCATCCTCATCAATCGTTAGTCTTTCACACAACTTCAGGAATTCTCTAGAACGCGTACTTCAAGTCCTCCAAGATGCAGTTCTCCTCAATTTTCACCATTACGGTTGCCGCCATGCTGTCGGCTCCTGCTCTGGCTTGCAAGTGCTATGTGAATGGCAACCAGGATGCCGGTAAAACCAGATCATGCTGCAACTCGCTCAACGGTGTTTTCCGGGGCGGCAATGACTGCCTTGTTAGCTCTATCTCGGAACGCCTTTCGAATTTCCGACGATGCTGTGGTGGTCAATCAGATTGTGACTACCCCCACCTTGCTCAAACTGCAGATGGGCTGGAAGTGCAGGAGGTGGACCACATCAAGACCATCGTTGTTCCTGCTGCTCCTACCCCAGCTGTCGAGCAATAGCTCAACTTCGATTAAGCCAGCCCTTCATCTCTAAGACGTTACCCACGTTCACCAATTATCCTCGATCAACCTCTGAACGAAGGCGTTTTACGAAGTCCGAATGCTTCCTCGTACATCCGTGGCTATGAAACGAGGGCTTATTGTATTTCCTGTGGAACACTTGAACATTACGTCGAAAACCCAGAAAAGAAAAAGAACAACGAAAAAGCGCCGGGGGGATGGGGGGTTGAGAATGATGTCAATGTCCCAGTGCAATTGCTGTTGCTGTTGCCCTAGGCTTGGATGGTATTGGCAACATGCCCTATCTATGCGGGGCTTTTCTGTCACATATGCAAATTCCGAACTTAGTCATTCCTTTGGAGAGAGTAGTGCATGAATGAAGTAGTAGTAGGATCACAGCTACTTTAGTCACTCCATGATGTAGCTTCATCACATCCTTCGTTGGCTTAGAGAATATTCGACATAACTTTTTCCTCCCTCATCAGCTCATTCGTTCTGCCCGGCCCTTCGTCGATGCTGTGTCCAACAACCCCAACCTGTATGCCCTGCTTCTGAGTGTCGAGGTAGTTCTCCATCTGCAGTTGAAGAAGCTGGCGATAAACCCGGTCTTGAATCCACTCACTGCTCTGCTGGAATGCAAAATAGGCATGTTATATTCTTCACAGCAGCCATGCACCAAAGGCTGATTGAGATTATGCTGGAGGAGATAGGGCGCTGGAGTCGAGCTCGACATAGCGTTCACGTAATCGAATATCCTCATTGTAAAGAAAACTATCATTCCGATTTGGACGAAGATACGCCACCAATGCGAGGTACTTCTCTAGGGAAAAGAGATAATCCTCTGGAGCCTTTTCCCCAGGAAAGACACCATTATATAGAAAATCAAGTTCCATTGACTTCCCATACCGCCTGGTCCATTCGATCTCTTTCTCCGCGATCGCCGCAAGGTACTTCATAGGATCATTCCCTACAATGTATGGTCAAAGGCTGAAAGTTATGGCAGTAAGTATAAGGTAAGCCCACAGGGTCCACGGTGGATGTTGAGACCAACTCGTTTCCCATACCAAAACATGTAATCCGCGGTGGGGCTAATGCAAAATCTCTCCGAGTCACCGCTATTTTCGGCACTCGCAATGTATAGCGCGGCTTGAAGGTCGGACGGGATGTCCTCTTGAAAGTAAATACTCCTAATAGACCCAAAAGGAATGTTGAAGAACCTCTTCTCGATTTCAACAAAACTGGATGCGAGCTTATGCCGTTCCCGCTTGGTCATACCATGCCACTTAGTCTCTAACTGACACCTGGCGCCTTCTCCATAACGATGTATTCGACGCCAGCAGGGTTATCATCCCTAGAAGAGTAACCATATATTCTGGGTACAGGGATGCCTTTGGAGTGGAGGTACTGTAGAGTGGCAGCTTCGCTGGCGGTCGCGTAGTGCTTAGGCCCCGATATTTGATATGGAACCTTGATAATGGCCTCGAACCCGTCGTCCATAGTTAGAAGGAAAACTCGATTGAAGCCTCCTTCGGCGAGTTTCCTGATAAACGCGGGGGGGCCATGACTGGGGCCAATATGTTGTCCCGCCTCTCGTAAGAGGGCGCTGGAGTCGAACTCAACATAGCGCTCACGTAATCGAATATCCTCATTGTAAAGAAATCTACCGGAGGTATACGAGAAAAGCTCGAGGTTAGTCGATGTACCTAGACAAGAACAACGGTGTTAATGGCGGATGGCCTTTACGGTAGAGAGAGGTACTGGGCTACAGACCCATGGAGCGGCAACGTGTGTACAACAATTGACGACGAAAGATGGAAGGCCGACAGTACTGATTAACAAGTCGCATAATTATTTTTCACGGAAGACTTGTGGTTGTGTATGTGTATCTTGTGTGAAATTCCATGGTAACCGTTTACCACAGGGTTTATGCATAAGATCCATATTCGAGTTCTCGAAGAGGTTATTCGATAAACAAGTGACGTCCTTCCCGAGTCCTTTCTTCGGGTTCCGGAACTGGTAAAATGAAGTATACAGACATTTTAGTACTAAAATTAAGAATTATCCATGCATTCGTTCGGCCTTCTACAATTATGTTTTTATGAGAGAATTCAGGAATGTGCGGCCCTAAATGCAAATCATCTCTCACACTTGCAATTACAAAGAAACATACAATAAATAGCCCGAATAATTTGGAGCAAGAGCACTGAATGTGCTGCCATTACTCCAAAATGCCCCGTCTCCACCCAATCTGGAGCCCCAGAGAGACGAAAAATGGAATTGAACCGAATGGAAGCCCTTGTTTAATATAAATATCCACGCATCACGATAGAATGCAAAAATAGTTCCCAAAACTAATGCTTTTACTGTACACTCCCAGAGGGATACTGAATGCCGGTTTGAACCAGGATATATACAAGGAAATTACCGGCGTGCGGCCTCCAAATCCGCCGCCCACAGCGCCGCGCCCACAGTATTCGTGAATGAAAACGCGATGGAAGCGAAAGGAATCATTTCCAAAATAAACGAGGCGATTCCGAGCCTAGCAAGCATGTCAGTAACAGTCGATACCGAGCAACTATCTCGAAAAGGAATGAGCGAACATACCCCGTATATGCCCCTCTATTCTTCTCCACCCATGCATCTTTCTGTTTCTCACCCCACCCCTTCAGCTGGAAATACCTCGTATGTGCCACCGGCCCTAGCTTCTTCCCCTGCGCATAGGCGTACAACGCAGTTCCCACCACCGGGATAAAGTTCAGCGGCAGGAGGATCAGCGTATGCAGCAACGCCTGTGGCTTCAACTGAGCCAGGGGCCGCTTCACCATTTTTCCCAGTCGGGCAATGGCATCTCTGCCCGCCTTGGGCTTGATCTGTCGACCTTCCGCGACAAGCGATTCGTGACCGCGGGCAACGAGCGTGCCGTCGAAGGTATCCGTCAGTGCCTCTTCCAGGAGGAAAGAACGGGAGAGAAAGTTCGTAATCGTAGAACTTTCACTCAGGATAAGCAAAGCGGCGGAAATGGGCGCAAAGGGGCCGCTGGTGAACGACATGATCGCTACTTGTGGCACATAGGTGAAGAAGAACATAGTGCCTGTCACGCTAAGACCGAGGGTACTGATTCTCCCGAGTTGCGAGAGGAGCGGACGCCAGAGATCCTTGTGGTAGGCAAAATAAATTATGCCCTGCGCGCAATTACTGTTAGGATTTGCGTGTATTCATGTTGCGCAAAAATTGTGAGGTGACCATATCTGGTTCGCTGCTCGCATTAGGGAGCTGTCGAAAGGATCGCTCACCTTAAAAGGATAGATATATGCGCCTGATAGGGCGACATCTTGAGCGACCTCCTGGGCATGCTTGGCCTCTTCAATGAGGGCTTTTTTGGCCTTGTCATCCATGGCGTGGCGAATGTCTGTTGGTTGCGAGAGCTCATGAAAAGATTGGAGTGCTGTTTTTATTTTGATTCAGGAGGCTTAGCGCCGGGAATATGACGTCACGGGATTCAATAGCGCATCTATTTATATTACCCGATCGAGAGATCGAGTGCCTCGACCCACACCCAGTTTAATATACATCATCATATAAATAGACGAATAGACAGTAGACATGGGCAGGACAAGAAGGGGAGTGCCGTCGCAATACAATCAGAAAATGCTATTCACCATATTTAGAAAGTAAAAAGAAACTAGTAACTGCCCGGGAAAGAGGAAACATGGATGAAATCATTGGCTGCGGGCTGTGTTCAGCCGCCTCATAGAGCGAATGATCTGTCTCGTCCTGTACTGCGCCTGCACACCATATCCGTAACGCCAACCAAAGTCCAATGTGAACAGCCTAAATGATCGCCAATGGGAAACAATTTTCTGTTCGCAAAGCGGAGGATCCCTGAAGGAACCGGGGTTCATGCTCTGCTGTAACTATATGCCAGGGGTATTTAAAAGGAAAAGTGAAAGTTTTTATCGCTCGCGATCAGTCCGGCCTTGATGCCAAATAGTATCCCCGCTAAGGGCCGAGAAGCTAAGGGCGGCGAAGTTTCTCCAGTTGGGCGGAGGCGCCGAAGATGAGTGCCGCTCAAGCAGACCAACATCTGAGCCGCCGCGGCGTTCGAGGTCAGACACTTCATCTTCCCCGTGGTTGGTAATTGGGACGGGAGCGGACGATGCATTTGAATGTGAGTCTAGTTCATGACGATAGGTATGGTCAATCAACTCCGCAGATTCGCGTGTTTCAGTGTCCTTATTCTGGGACATTGACCGAACGACATCCCCTTTGCAGATGGGACAGGTTCGCCGACGAGTGGTCAGCCACGGCGTACTGTTACTGTTAGCGACACTTACCAGAAGACAATTAGGTTAACTGCCACTTACATGCACTCCGCATGGAACTCATGCCCACAGGGCAAGCTCATCACCCTGCTCTGTCCGTCCACGTATTCTTCGAGGCAGACAACGCACTCCACCTGCCGGCCAGTATATTTGCGCCTCCAGAGCGCGGATGACGGGCCGGACTTCTCTTTCTTGGATGACTTCCTTTTGGAGCTCTTCAGGTCTACCATGGCCTCCGGTGTCTCCTGAGAGCGATGGTGTCCCGAACGGCTTTTTGAGCCCAGCAAGGGCGAAGTTGGTGAGACCGGGCCAGGGCTAGAGGACCGGGACGAGCATGATGTTGACGACGATGTGCTGATTGTGTGGTAAGTTCTTACGGGAAGACGGTCAACCAACGATTTGGGGGCGCGCCAACGTCGTCGACGGATGCGAGAGCGCAGCAACAAAAGAGCATACACCACCGTCAGTGTAAGCAGGGGGCTCACGACGAGTATCAGAAGTGTATCGAAGAACGGACTAGTGGACATGCTTGTCGGGGTCAGTGTGACCCATAAACCCTCATGCTCCAGCTGTCCAGCGTTTTGGAGGCCCTGGACTGCAGATGCACCATGCAACTTTCGATCTTCGATATAGTCTCGCCTGAAAGGCCGACTCGCATCTTTCTCGTCACTCTTCGTCCAAGAGAAATGTCTTGCAAACCATCCCTTGCTCTGCTTAGGGTGTCCTTGGGTGTCACTAGCCAAGCTCTGGTGGTTGGAGCTGTGCAACCCTCCTTTGCTAGTTTTTGATTTATCCAGAGTACGATACTCACCGCTTCCTGGGGTTATGCTACCGCCCTTGAGCGAGGAACCTGTGGGGCGTGAGCCTTTCCCGGTGGTCTGCGTTTTGCTAGCGTCCGGCTCCGGGACATTGCTCGGCGATGGGATGGAACTGCTGATCGGGACTAGAAGGTCTGGGTCACGCCAATCCTGAACACCAATCATAAACCCATCACCGTCGGCCTCTTGAGAAGCAACTTCAGGTTTCTTGCGGTCGCCAGCACCGCTATCGGCTTTTGCCCGGTTGGTAACACGATCGGTGTCGTCCTCAGATATCTCCATATCATCCCAGGGATCCTTCAGAACCCAATCAATGTTCCCACTGCTGGGAGGTCGTTGGCTATCCTCTGGTACGCGTCCACTGTTTCTCCCTATTCCCAACAGGGACACGAGACTCTGAATGAAGCCTGCTTTGCGGGTTGCCGAGGTCGATTTCCCACCAGGTGATGCGGCATATCGCGTGGAGGTTGGTGACACAGCCGCGGCAGATGTCAGCGTAGGCGCTTTCTGCTGGTTTCCAATCGTACTCTGGCTGGAAAGCTTTGTGTGGCGTTGCCCAGAAGGATCATCTACGCTCAAATCTCCTCCGGCCTGCGGAGGAACAAGCGACGAGAGTAGATGCGCCGTGGTATACGATGTGAATAGTGCGGGAATTGTCACGTTGGATGTATCGCCTCGCGCGTACATGGTGATAAGGCTACCTCCACGGGTGTCATCCCCCACAATTAACGCGATCCCTCCACGCCTTTGAGCCCATTTGACCTTCTCCAAGAAGCCGCAACCACCCCGACTCAATAGAACAACCTTACCACTGATCTCAGCGCTCTCCTGTAAAGACTGTATATCGGCATGCTCAGTTTGCCTGTTCTGGTGGCTATCCCCGCGCTGCTCAGAGGCCCCCGACTCCGCTACGTTAGATTCGGGGAGTGGGTGGTGCAGGTGATCATCCGTGCCATCGTTCGTCGACGGTGTCACCACCCCGTCATTTGTGCTGGCTTGTGCGTCGATGTCCTGCTTAGGATCCGTACGATGAATATTCGAAGCTGCCGGGTCAGCTCCACCACCGGGCACAGGCTTCCCGAGTATGGGATCCGACACCGCTGGGATGTCCTGCCTGTGACCCTCGCCCTCACCCCATCCTGGAATATCTGAACACCCTAGTTCACCTTCCGCCCCGGCAGTGGTTCTATCTCCGAATCCGCTGCCGATCCATAGCTGACCGCTGAGCCCCTTGTCGGGAAGGAGCGGGCCAAACGCCGCGGGCCGGGCCAGGAAGAATGTCGAGTTATCATCGGTCAGACTGATGATAGCAGACGGTGGGAATAGCGAGGAGGGGATGTTGAAAGAAAAGAGAGCATGAAGTCCCGTCGCTCGACCCGCGAACGAACTGGGGGTGGTCACACGAGACGATGATGTAAGAACCGAAAAGAGAGTGAGGAAGATCGGAAAGAAGATGAAACAGAAAACAAGAAAGATCAAACGTGGCGGTCGCATAGTTGAGCCTTGTCAGAGATAGACGACCGGAAGACTGCCTCTGTCTGACTGGAAGGGAAATCGACGAGGATTCCAGGAGAGTTTCAGTGTTCGGTACGGTGGCTCTTTTTGTTGTTGACTGAAAGCTATGACCAATCGGACGGTCGTCGAAGGAGATTAAAGCGGGCACTCATCGAGAGGGGAGGGAAAACAACAAAGGGAAAGCGAATCAAATTAACGATGTTCAGTCAGCACCCGGGGACAAAAGATGAAGGAGGGAAAAAGGAGCTGCAGAGAGTCATGAATGATGCGACCGGGGGGTGGAGAAGGGGAGAAAGGACGAGAGTTTAGTTTGTGAGGGTGACTCTGTTCGAGCGCCTGGAGAGCGTCTCCGTAACACGCAACAAGCGCAGCACAGCCTCGGAGTCACGGGATAGTGGGTATGGTGCCTCAGGCATGACGATCAGGCAACGCCGGCACTAACTCTAATAATGATTCTTGGGTGTTATTGATTCCCCAGAATCGTTTGCCGACCTGGTGACCGTGGTAGAGTGAGTCCACATTCCTGGTTTGTTTGTTGTGGTTTCTCCCAGGTCTTACGACTAGGTGTATCGTACAATATCTGACCATCACCGGACACCTGCAATATCCCAAGGCTACCAAGTCGTTGATATTACCCGTAGGAGACCCGATTTTCAAGAACTCCTCTCTGAAGAAGGTAAGAAATCGTCTCCCGCAGATCATGCTGTCATCGACCCCCACCCCACACCAACGGATTGCATTTCGATCGTCGCCCTACGCGCATTCACGGGACCACTCTGCCCTAGGCTCGATTTGTGTGCTAGTGGAAAGAACATCCATGGATGTCCATTCATCTCGATATTAATTGCCCACGTGACGTAAAGTTCCAGATACGAGAGAACTTGAATCATTCTACGTCAACATTCATAGAATATGTATTCCACAAGACTTCCAGCTTTATGTCCTTGGGGCCTGAAAAATGAGCGATGTGGCTGTTGGAATATGCCGAATCGTGGCTTCCTCCTCAGCTCAATTTTCTATAGCCATCCAAATATACCGACCATACGACAAAAAGGTTTCCACCCGAAGAGTACTTACGCAGTGCACAGTACCAATAGTAAAAAACACCACTTCATGGTTTTGTGGGTCTATTTCCCCTTACGATGGGTAAAGGTGGAACGCTGAACGTGGGGGGTTTGTGGCGGTCACCGAACGAGGTCGTGGCTGGTGGTTCCAATTACTAGTTAGTAGCTTATTTGGTCCCGTTTGGGGCTAGTGACGTGGTGGGTACCACAAACAATCGTCTTCTTTGGCTTCAAGATACGCAGAGCAAAAGCATAATGAAGACATCCCTCGTCATTGTCCTAAACTGAACCAGCTTTTGACCCTCCATCACTGATCATGCAAATCTGACTGGATGGCGTCCGTGTACTATAATAAGACGTACAACCGCCCGTCGTTACGGTATATATCAATGTCCACGGCCGGGTGTCTACAACCTCAAAAAACATCGATTCGTGACTTGAAAGGAATACATCCCAAAGCTGATATACATCCCATTCAAGGATTGATCTTTTACCTCGAAGCACCACACAATGTCAAGTCTCCTTCACAAGGTCAAAGATGCGGTGACTGGCCATCACCACGATTCCAAGGGTATGAGAGCCAGCCGCCGTGAGAATATATATCTCCCTTTGCTAACAATTGACTTCGTGTATAGAGCATCATGACCAGGCTGGAAGTTCTAACTCTGGAAAGCATGAATCAGATCCTGGCTATGGATCTAGACCCTCCGATAATTATGGGTCCAATACCGGCGACTACAGCACCGGCGACTACAGATCTCACGAATATGGATCGAAGACGGACGCGGGCAGCTATGGATCCAATACTACCAGTTACGGCAAACCTAGCACCGGCAACTATGGGTCTGGTGCTGGTGAGTACAGCTCTCGTCCTGGAGCGGGTCATTATGCAACAGGCACCGGTGATCTTAGCTCTCAGGCAGGCCCTGGCGGCTATGGTGGTTATGAATCTACCCAAGGCCGTTATAGTTCAGGCACCGACTCTTACGGTTCCCCTGGTGCTGCACCCGGAGGCAGTAGCTACAACGCTCCTGAATCCGGCATTGGCCGGCACAGTGAAGGTGCCTATGGCTATGATTCGAGCAAACTGGGATCTCGTACCTCTGAGTCAGATAACCGATACTCTGCAGGCGGTACACAGCGTAATCAATGGTAAACAACTTTCAATGATAGGTGTGCTCCGCGCTTGTCAAGTTGTTCCTTGTCATCAAACTTGCCTAGTGATTTTCATTCTCTCTTGACATAACCACAAAGATGTAATAAACAGCTGTGTTCACGCCATCGCCTTTTGTGTAATGAAGAAGCTACATGTATGTATTTAATATTTCGTTGGATATATGGCTAGCGTTCGTTGCTTCTCGAAACAGTAGGATTTAACTCCCAGGCAATTGATCCTTCCTGCTACTAGTAGTAGTCCGCATGGGTACTAGGAGATATGCATCAGTATCGCCGAGCTGTACCTTCCTTGTCTTTTCTCTAATCCGAGGGATGGACATTTGTTTGTTCCGTTGTACATTGGCCATATCACATTATAATGTAAATCCCCCGGCTCACATATATTATTTTATGCATTTCCAACAAATCTGCTGGCGATCTCGTGGAATGCATTGGAAGGACTTTTTGTTGAGATGTCGGATGAAGTGATGACCAGGAAAAACCGTCGTCGTAGGCAGTTCTCCTCGCAGAGGCCGATCAAGTGAGACTAGCGCCTCTGTTTTGTTACTGATCCCAATTTCGACAACAGGTCAAAGGTCTCGCAAGAAGAAGGCTGCCGTGACCATCGAGAGCATCGCGCCAGGAAGAGCTCCTCTGGGCGCCTGTCGCCCAATCCCCAGTGCAACCACTCCGAGTCATCATGTCGAGAACAGAGCCGTCACGCCATCTTCAAGTGAACGGCCAAGGTGTGCATCAAAGTGCGACTCGTTGCATGTTAGTCAGTACCGAGCAACCCGTCGCGATCTCTGCGCACATTCTAACTCCCCATCCTGGTTCAGTGTTCTGCGTCGCGTCTCTGCTCACTAACACCAGCACCTCAGCTCATACCCTTCAAAACAGACGACACCTTCCCCCTTCAACCAGTCTCCAGAAACACCCAAACCAGGTGCTCCTCATCTTCCCTTCCGCAAACTCCGCTTCCAAATAGTCTATCTCAATCCTCACTACACTTGATCACGCGGCCTGGCCCTCGCGCAGAAACAGCACGGTCTCTCCCCACAAATCTTACCCCTCCTCTACTGGTCGAAGATAATTACGTTGCATCCAGAATGGCCTTTAGACGATCCTTTGGTAGGCCTCACAGCCAGGCCTTCCGGTCCGGAAACACACAGGCGCCTATGTACCAGGATGACGTTTATGAATTGCGTGATTTTGATGACCTGCCGTCGTCACAAGCCATCTGCTTGACCAAATTTGCCAAGGCGCACCCCCGAAACAAAGGCAACAAGTCCTGGAAGCCTTTGCAATTAGAAAGCACCGAAGACACCGGTAGGAAGAACAGTCAAAGCCCAATGAATCCCTTCGAGACGGGCCAAAGCGAGCCTCGCTCTCGATTGTCCGCCCTCCATCGTGCGTATAGTGGAGAGTGTAATCCGAACAGGCACAGTGAAGGGGTCCCAGCATCCTCTCGGTTTCATTCGCAATCGTACCATTACAGTCCAGAAGCACAGCGAGGGGAAGAGGCATGGCCGACGAATGCCAACGCAATTCACTACCAAGAGAACCCTCTTAATTATTCCCACAACTACGGCTTCGCATATTCCTACTCACATTCACAACCACATAGCTGCGTATCGGAGAGCCCATTCCTGAGAAATGATGACTACCACAGCTCGGAGCACCTTCCCTGGTCGACAGGACTACATTCGATCTCCAATGAGCTGTCTTTCATGGGCGTATCGCAGCCAACCCTTTACAACCAGGACTTCGTAGCTGATGGCAGCATCATGACGGACTCCTCCCTGAATATCTACAGCGCCAGTTTTGACCAGCCGGAGGACCGCTCTCCTTACGAATCAGTACCTTTTCACTATGATCATGCCCTCGCTCATGAGAGCTTGGTAACTCTGCACCCATCGCTCTCGGCATCACATGAAGATCGATCGAGAGATTTTTCCTCTACCTCATGGGACCTCTCTCTGGATGCTCCACATGAGCATGTATTGAGCCCTAAGCCAAGTACACCTGCGATGGAGTGCCAACCACCGACGTCGTTTTTGTCCCGTTCTCAGTCCTTGAATGATGTAGATGCTCCGCAAATGCCTTGCGCTGAGGCCCCAGGTCCTGACCATGAAAGCTCTTATCAGGATGACAAAGGCTACACTAAAGAAGAAAAACTTGCATTGCTTACCAGAGCTGTATATGAGCGGATTACTACGGATCAGGATATATTATCGGTCGCCCAAATGGAAGCCTACGACGCACACGCCCAGGGGACTACAACAACTCTGGATAGCTCATCGGATCGTGTCTCTGGTCTAAGTGGCGAGTCAACAACCACAAAGTCAACCAATTCGGGGAATATAGATATCAGAGCAGCTTACCCGCCAGAAATTACCGAAAATCCGTGGACATCGGGTCCTATCTGGTACGATTTTACTGAAAGATGGAAAGGAATTCCCGCGGCGGGTGTCCCCGGATACCTAAATTTAATAACCAGCAAACGCATAAGACCTCCGCCAGGACTCTCTGAGCCAGTAGTGCATAGTCCAACCGCATGGCCTTTACCTTACAGAAATGATCCCCTGGTGACTCAGAAAAGACTTGACGAAGCAAATGAATGGTTCCGCAAAGATGCCCGAGGCCTTGAGCAACTTCGAGGGCAAGTCACAGACATCGCGCAGAAGTACGCCGAAAGAATTGAGGGACGTAGTGAAACCACCCACACCCTGCAGGAAAGTACAGCTGCGAAGCAAATAAGTTCCCTGATCGGCAACGTCATCGTTAATCTCCATTTCTACGTCTCTGACAGCTCTTCGCGAGACTCGGCAGGTTTCGCAGACTTTGAAGATGTGGAGAGTTGTTATTGCGAACCCAGCCTTGGTGGACGCCGCAGTTACTTCGAACGAGACCCATCCGTTGACCGCTGGAGGCTTCGTGTGGATCGGGCATATTCGACTATAAGTAACCTTTCCGATTCAAGTCCCTCATCCTCTCATGTCAGGGCTCTATGATCTCACAGCGCCCACAATATGCTAAGCAGATATCTATGAATCAGTGGATAGGTATCATCAACAAATTATGAAAGGCTATCGGAGATTCGGAGGCTTGAGAAGATGATACCCTCTGGTGTTGGCTACTGATCTTGACGTTCTTCAGTTTTTGTATGGTTCGCAGAGGCTCATGGGGGCAATAAACAAAACTAGGAAGTATGATGGCTGGTACAGGGTATGTCAGTATCTATCTCGAAACGAAGATCACTATTGATTCGAGATTTATCACTCAGACGTCGCGGGAATTGGGTGTATTCTGCATTCAGCGTAGCAAAGTATGATTACGCCTTGCATGGGAATCGCAGTCTTGATCGCTCATTAGGGTATTTGAAATGCGTAGAAAACCAAGGCTTCCTTGATCATTCTGCAGTGTGGTAATTAATCATAGCAGTTTTCCACTCATTTCTCTCCTACAGTAAAAAAAAGGGTATGAACAATGTGCCATTTGAAAAGAATTTGAATTCCATCCACGACCCACATCCAGATGAACAGGCCCACCGCTGCCAGTAAAGCTTATGGAGGAGTTGTTCTATCAAAATGAATCCTCTCTGCTCTTTGTCAACCGCTCGCTGGAATCTACATTCCGGCCAGAGAATGAGTAATTGTTCTCTTAGCCAACTACTACTCTTGATCATGACGTAGTTACGTAGAGACCCATTACCAAACTTATAAATGGACTTTCCACACCATACCTCCAGATACCACCGACAGAATATTCTCAGGACGAGCACCATGACTCCTCAACGGCGGACGACTACGAGGTCTCTCCACGGTGTCTTGAACAGGATGTCAGGTACACTTACGTTCTCCGTGGTGGCGACGCACGCTTTTCAGGAAGGTGATGGTCTCGTGTGGGACATCATCGGCGAGAAGGGTGAGATCCGCGTAACGGGAAGGGCCATGATCAAGTTCAATATGGGCGCGGAGAACTACAAGATCCAGATCAAGGACTATGAGACTGGGAAGATTGAGATGGTCCCCTTGCATGAGAAACTGGCGCTTCCATTGCTCGTGTAGAATGTGGGGGTGGTGTATGAGAGGTTTGCTGATGGGGGGGTTTGTGCCGACTTTTGAGGATGTGGTCAGGATACATGCGTTTTTGGATGCTGTCTTTGCTTCGAATGTGGATAGTGGATCGGCGAAGATGTTTACTTCGGTGAAGTAGGAATTGCAGTCTAGATAGGTAGTTGAGTGTATATGAAAATCAGTGGGGAGAGAGAGAGCTTGATGAGAAGTATCCTTGTTTACAGAGTGAAATCAAGATCCGGTTTCATGAGGGGTCCAGAATAGCATGTTTCCAATATAATATAGAATGGAATAACTAGTAGTTTCTAGGAGGAAGACGTAAAAAGAAGATAAGCAGCCCAACTGAGGATTAATGGCTAAGTAACAAACAATTTGACTCGAGATCCAAGGTAGCCCTTCGCTTATACCTAATATAACTCCACATAACCCAAAACACCGAAAAAGAAGACCGGCCCTACGACTAAAGAAGCACAGGTCCCTTTTCCCACGACTCCATGTCTACCCCCAGTCACTTGTCACAATTCAAAAAATCGATAGTACAAACACATGACCGATATGGAAAACCGCGACCAACCGGGTCACAGTGCATGAGCTTTCCTTTATACTTCATATCTACAATGAGTTAGCTATATTTCCTCGCTGTTTAACCTGGCTAGATATCTAAATGATTGATTTCTGAGCGTACCATATCCCTGTTTCATTGCATTGACGCATTTTAGTTCCTGTCCGGTTGGTGCACAGGCATACTGGCTGCATTCATATTGTACGCACGTATACAGGCCCCGATGACCCTGTTGAACGGGTTTCCCGCGGAGGTCGAGGCCTGCTGCTAGGCCTAGTAGGGATGTGAAGGCTGCTAAACTGAATAGGAGCATTTTGGGTACTCTGTGTAAAGCTCAGAGAGCTTCAGGTAGAAAGGTAGGATAGGGATATATGGAAAACTAGAACCTCTTTGGTATAGTAAACCTATTATCCAAAGCGAAAGTTATAAGGTCGTATTAGAGAGATAAATTCAGATAGGTCTAGATAGTTTAGTCCGTGGTTTAAATAAAAAAGCCGGATATTTGTGGTGGTGGCTACTGTTAGTGAACTGAGGCCTGGATCCCTAGAGCATCTGAGTTTGGATTAAAGATAGGATAGCCTGTGGTATTTTGCAATCTAATACCGTATAATTCCAGTGGTGTCATGCCACCTACACCTCAGGCGAACAGGTTCATTAGGATTGGTTTCATTCGCTTTTTCTTAGCTAGTGTCTACCATGGTTCCTGGCTTGTATGCACTCAATCCTTCACCAGGCCAGTCTCTCTTCTAACTATACCATGAACAAGCATTCTTGTCCCGACGGGCTCCACTTGAAACAAGCAATAAAGGGGGCATTGAATTTATCTATTGGGGTGATGACTATCCTTGAACGTGTCATGGAGTAATCAGTCTCCGGGTTGAACCTTGTTCTGTTCTATACATATATATAGTATGATATCGTAGGTATCGTATGACCAACCATGTCTTGCTACTTTCCAAGAGACATGGCACCTTGATTCTTCGTGATGATCTGGCCCACTCTAGACAGGCCGAGAAATGGATCCCTTGGAAGCGTGGCTCAAGCAACTCATGGTCCCTGCCAAGGTTAACTTTCCGCGGAGATTTGATCAAAACTATAGATCGAACCGGGGTTCGTCGCGGTGCAAGTATATTTCCTACTTCTTCATTTTTCACTATCTAGACTGTGTCACAGATTTAGAATTTTTAGTAGAAAGTACGCAATAACGACTGTATGTGAAGGGTGAATTGTAGAACGCGGGTCATAATAAAATGCTATACTGAGTAACATTAACTATACCTCGAAGCCCAGAACACTGATACACACTTCAACCTTTTGAGACTGTCACACCTTTTATAACACATGATGAAGTTCAATGTGGTTAAGACCGTAGAAGCATTCAATCTCACATAGCCGTCGTAAAGCCGGTCGCCCCGGTGAGTGATGCAGTGGCAACGGTTGTTACCCCCGAACTTAGGGTTCCGCTTACGCTGACTGGGGTGGACGCTCCCGTCGAAATCGATCCAGTGGCAGTCTGGCTCACGGTAATATTAGGTGCAGACTTCCAGCCAGCAGGCAGGCTACTGCTGGGCTTGATTTCCGTGATGTTGGAGGTTGTGCTGTTGAAATTAGTAGGCGCCATGGCAATCCACTTGTCATCTAGATTGTAGACAACATATGCCGAGCGTAGCATGGTGTCGCCAAGCAGCAGCGGCCTGTCCTTTTGTGCTTCCATGCCAAACCAACAAACATCTATGCCTCTCGAATCTGTCATCCGTGTCCCATTGGGGAAAATCCCAGGTATAATGAACTCATATATAGGAACAGCGATAACCACCCCGGTAGGACCCCCGAAGCCGAAGTTGAATGTCCCATTCGCGGACTTCAGCGCACAGTCGACACGCCCATTATCCAGAACACGGAATGCCTGGGCTATCTGCTGATATATCTGATCCGGAATCAGAACCCCGGTAGAGCCTGAGTCTAGAATGGTATATTCCTTGAAGTCCTGGCCGGAAAGACTGGTTTCTGTGCCGCTGGCATTCGTGAATGAGAAGGAGGTCCATGTCACGGCGAAATCAGTGAAAACCCCAGTCGCGTTCGGCTCCATTGGCAATGCTACTAGTTCATTGTGGAATTTGTCAGAGTCGTATCCACCAAAAAGCACACTCCCGGTGCTCATATCTAGCTCCTAGTTAGCAGGCTTATAACCGTATATGGTGACTCTGAGGTCATACAGAGATCATCGAGCCACAGGCTGTATGAACGACTCTTCGTAAAACCCTGTGCCACCATTTGGTCCACGAAGTTGGGGTATAGTGTATTGTTTGATTCATGCGATCGAAACCCAATGCCCATGATGCCCGTATTTTCACTTTCCGCATGGGTTGCTACTCCCAGATCAAGGCCTTTAATTGTTATGTTACCAACAGAAAAGTCATCCTTAACCCAGTTACCTTCCACTCCTGAACCTTGGGTAACATAAGATATCTGGAAGGCTCCTTCGGCTATTACAGTCGCAGTGCTTGACTGATTTGGATTATCTGGAAGAGACTGGATGTTAGCGGCTTCCAAGCAAAAGGAAGTGATCGCGCGCAGTTATAAATATAAGTCAAGTTCGAAACTTACATGCACCGCCCAGACAGTAAGAAGTCCTGAGGTCACAGGAATGCACCCCAAAAGCCCAGACATCACTGCTACCAGTATCTAACTGCAACTGGACAACTTGCGCTGGGGTGCCGATGGAAGCATTGACGTAATACAGGCCCGCCGGTATATAGTTCCCTAGTTGGACCCCAAATGAGCCATTGTTCGAAGCACTTTGTCTTTGGGTGCCCCGTGAAAAGCCCATCTTAACCACATTTGGAGAGCCGAGAACCCATGTTGCCAGAGAGACTTGCAAGATAAGACACTTGTAGAACAATATCATCCTGATACTGAAATTTAAAGGACGTAGGGGTTTGAAGGCGGGCAGATAATTTCAAATATATCAATTTCAAAGATATCCATATGTTTTCCCGGTCAGTTCAAGACAAAGCAATACCATGTTAATGTGTCATGGAACAAAATGATGGATTTTATATCCTGACTGACATCCTATGCATACGAACCATCTACTGCAATCGGATATGGTTCCCGCTGTAAAGACCAAGAGTTCGTACCGAATGGCCCAGACCCGGGAGAGAAAAGCTTCGCTTTGCTTATCCGCCTCTCAATCACGGATTCACGACATTGGGGTAATGGTACGACGCCACTAACAGCCATGAGAATCAGGGTCTTGATACGAAAAGTGTTCACACTGATGAGTCTCATGATCTTGGCTCTGGCCCACTAGATACCGTGAAACTCAATTCATTGTTTGACTGATTCTAGCCCATTCGTGAGAACGCTTAGCAGATCAAGAAAAGGTTGCCTGGAGGTGGCGAAACATAGCTATAACCGTGGCTTAATATCGGGAGACAGAGATCATCTATTTGACTCCATGTTCTAGACGTGGTCATGGTTCATAGATTATAATGCACACAGAGTCTCGGGATATGCGGCCAGTTCCGTGACGCAATCTACACCAGAGTTGGTTAAACCCTAACTCACCCTCGCCAGAATACGAACTCAAGATCAATACTGGAATACCCATGAGACCCCTTGGAATGAGAGGAAGTTAATATGTTGCCCTTTGGGGTGATTGCCATTTGCGATAACGGTATATTCTTCTGTTATAGCCTACTAGGCTAATAGCTATTAACTTCGCTATACTTTACGAAGAATAAGAACTACTATAAGCTTGTCATAGCTTGATTACCAAGACACTAATGCTAGTTCAATAAGTCACACTCCCGTTTGTCCCGTTGGAGACCTTCGTTCCATTGGCGACCTTCACTCCGTTGGCAATGCCTCCACTCGCGTCCAGAAACTGAAACACCTCAGCATACAGGGACCCATCGCGAACTGCCTCATAAATGATCGAGACCCAGGATCCGATGGTCTTCTTCGGACGACCATCGATAACGTTCCCTTCCTGGTCCCCAGCCACGGGATGCTCGACGAGGCCGCGGTGGAGCGGTACACCTAACTTCTCCCGCACAAAGCGGTAGATCATTCGGGTTCCCTGTCCCAGATACTGGGCGGTGGAGGGCTGTTTGAAAAATGCATCGCGGTGCTGCAGATATGACTGTAGAATGAGGGACTCAAAGGCTTTGGTCAAGCCAGTGACCTTCTCAACAGGCAGAATAATAGCAATGTGTTGCGAGTTGACTACAGCGACAGCTAGCGATTGTGCGGCCTTTGCGGCGCGCTCAGCTGCATCATATGCTGCGGCTGCGTACCAGGCCTCTTCGAATTCTTTCCAGAAGGTGGTGAAGAAACGGTCCTTGCTGACTGGGTCCTGTGTATCGACGAATAGCCCGGTGATGATGAGCTTGCGGGCGGGGGCTTTTAGGCTAGCGATGAAGGTGCGATGGAGAGCTCGCAGATCTACACCTTGGCAGGCTGTGTAGAGTGCATTGGCCACAATCAGGGAGAGGACTTCAACGGCTGCCATGGTCTGGCGTGCAGAGAGAAGGCCAAGCGAGTTGACAGCCTGGTTGTGCATCTCAGCAGACTGGACGTGGTTGCTGACGGGATTTGCCAGGAATCCTAGCTCGGATGTATAGGCGGCGGTATTGACGTCGATACCCTTGAGACAGAAGGATAGACTAGGATCATCGGCGGCAAGATTAGGCGGAAGACCATTGTTCAGGCCGTGATTGATTGCTTCGGTAGTTTGACTAAACAATATCTTGCCAATAGATTGTAAAGCAAGACGGATCTTCTCAGTGGCGGATGTAACAGCAGCAGCCTGGAAGTTCGCGCCGCAGTGAATATCGTCATCTAGAGTATTGACAACCGGATTATCGGAAGTCGAATTCAATTCGACTTCTAGCTGTTTTTCAGCGGTGAGAAGATCCTCTAGCTGCGGCGACAACCATTGAGGAGAGCTGCGCAATGCATAGCGCTCCTGGGCTAGTCCAGAACTGAAACGATCCTTTGTCTGCTCTAGTCCATACGAAAGCTGTGAGCCATACAGGAAGGTTCGGATATTCTGCGCAGCCTCGATCTGGCCCTGATGGGGGCGCACAGCAGCAATAAACGGGTGGGCCCATTCATTGTTAGCATATAGAACCTCGGACATCAGTGCAGTCAGTAGCTGAGAGACCAAAGCAAGCTGATTTGCTTCATAGCAAGCCAAACTAGCTACTGCAGCGGCAGCGGCAGTTCCATTAATCAGTGATAGACCTTCTTTCGGACCGAGGATGATAGGCTCAATCGAGGCTTCCTTGAGCGCTTGAAACGCGGATAGAACGCGAGGGGCATTACCCTTTAAGCCCCCGACGCGTACATAAACATCTGGATTCCCCTGGATGGCTCCAGAAAGATAAGATAGAGGCATCAGATCACCAGAAGCCGAGATCGAGCCGCGCAGGGGGACAATTGGCACAATGTCATGGTCCAGCAGCTTGATCATAGTATCAACAACATTGCGAGTCATCGCCGAATGACCACGGATATTGGCATTGCACCGAATTACAGTCATAGCTCTCGTCCAGGCACTCGGCATACTGTGTGATTCCAGGTATTCATGTTTGCTGGAACCAACTTTGTCTTCCTCGGTCAATACGGCACTCTGGGTGTGCTGCATCAACGCACGCTGTAGCCCATACAAGTCCGTGGTGCGTGTATCGGCGCTGCCCCCGAACCCAGTATTAACGCCTATGTTCCCCGGATCAGCACACATGCATCTTCAAAGCACAAGTAAAAGTGCCAGTGATTACGAACCATAGAGGTAGTACCCTTTCGACAGGTAGTCTTGTAGAGTCTCAACACTGTCTTCAATTCTCTGAGTGATACTGGTGTCCTCTGTGACAGCTACGCGTACACCGTTTCTAGAGGTAGCGATACTATATGTAAGCATGACGGATGAATATCAGGAACAGGCGGGGTCAAGAACTGACCTTGCGATAGCGACAATGGCAGCCACATCGAGCGTTTTGCCGTCTATTTGAATAGTACCGGCTTTGGTATAAGAGTTGAGTCTAGCCCATGACTGTAGAGCCTGGTGTGCATGAGGGGTCGGCCATTGATTGTGGACGTCATACACCCGCTCAGGAAGTGTGCTGCCCATGATGAATGATGGAAACGTGCGATATAAGGTCTGAGGAGAAGACGTAGGTTAGACAATCTAGAGATGAGAGATGTCCTGACTGACTTTTCTCGGCGACCATATAGCCTCTTTATATGCCATGTCCCTTCATGTACAGTGCTCGACTGCGACTTTGACAGCTTGGTGAAGTCTTTCATAACCAGAATACGAATAACTCCGATGGAGGTGAATTCGAAGATGAGGGTATCCACAGCAATACCGTCGGAAATCCGGTCAGAGAGTTGAAGTGATAGAGCCAATCTAGACTATGAGAATGTCTGCCAGAAACAAAACAAAAAAAGCCCGTTTTGTAATGGTTGTGTTGCTTTGCACGGAAGAATTTGGTAGAAGTGGGAGTGGCGCGGGCGAGGGCGAAGGATGGCGAGAGACCAGCCACTTCTCACCATACCTGAGCGTCCAGGAGGGTACTAGGGCCGATAGTAAAGCGGATAGAAAAGGAGCTAATAACATGAATTAATTATAGTGTCATTGATTGTATGATAATTGCAGTAGCATCATGAAGGATGCCTCAATCCAATTTAGCGCAGTAGTGTTACTCAGGATCAGACAGCAAAAGTATCTTAGTCAAGCTCTAGCCTCTTATCTTCAAGGAATTGGGCAATAGGGCAAACTAAGATGCACCTTCATGAGGATCACGTAGTATTACTGCTCCGGAATATAGTCCTTAGTCCAGCGCTAGAAAGTTTGGTTTATATTAACCTGCTAATTCTGAGGAAGAACCAGACTGAAGGCAACCGGCTTGTTCTTGTCCTCAAATTCGAGGCCCCAAAGTTGTCTTGAAGGAGAAGAGTAATAGTTCCGATATCTGTGTGTCGTCAAGCATGCTTGGTTGTTCTGGTCTGAAACTTCCCCACAAAGACAGGAGAATAATGTAGCGTTAGGAGCGGCGAAGCTGCAGGTATGTAATGTAATGCTCAACAAGTGATGAATTGACTTATTCTAAACCTAATGATTCACACTTGCATGATCCCAAGAGTTCTTCTGTGTAAGACCAAAGTACCAGACCTATTTTACGCCATGGCGTTAGCATTCATCATGACCAGGAGAATGAAGAGCAAGGATAGCATTCCGTCTGACTCTGGATGTTACCATGGGGCGAACTGTAGATTACCTAGTATGAGAGGCGCGCGCTAATCCAGCTAGTCGTTTCAATAATCGTCCGATGGGGGTTGTCCGGCGGCTCAGTTTGCGTAAGAGAATGGTGGAAAGAGCATTGACTCCAGGTGAACGGTTGCATGTTCGCTACCGATAAATGTCGTGTTTGTCTTAGTAGGTACTTTTGACCAAGACGTCGGACGGTAAACTCGCCCCGAATTATTAAAGTAATTAAAGTATGTAAGTACCCCGCCTCCTGCCAATTCTGAACAACATATGTGGTAGTACTGCATTCTCACACTACTAATTACATACATTGATACTACATTGGTCGGGATTCCCATGCGAGACTACTTCCTTCGTGATTCTAGAGACCGAAATCTTCGTTATAGTATGAATTACTACTAATTGCTCTCTGGTTAGTGGTTGGATCTATACTTAGAACTGTGTCGATATTGGTCCGAACCTTATCTTAGTAGCTCATTAGCATCTTGGCTATATTGCTATAGTATTGTTTACTTCTATAATTTACAACTAGACCCGTAATTACCGGACTGAAAGTTTTCAATTCGCAGTATCATAATCTAAATTATACCATTAATCAAGGTCTGATAACTTGAAGAACGGAGGTGAAAATGTAACCTCATCTTGCCATCACCCATTCAGTAGTGATAACCATAGACTACTAGTATTGATGCATCTCTCAGGAGTCGAGAGATCTCTCCCAGACGGAAAACATGGCCCCCACCAAGACTGCTGAGGAGGCGATATCCTCGCCGGCTGAGGGGGGTGAAGTGCGAAATCCAAACGATGTGTTTTGGGATGGCGGCCAAGATCCATCCAATCCCAAAAACTGGAGCGCTGTGCGCCGATGGTGTCACATTGTTGTCGTTTCACTATTGACCTTTGTCACGTAAGTGCTTAACTCTGAGTATTCCTCTCTTCCCCGTCTTGTCTAACCTCCGCACTAATGATTTTCCTCGCTCTTGGTTGCTGGTCTACAGATCGATGGGCTCGTCGATGCTGGCTCCTGCAGTGCCAGATGTGATGAAATCACTTCACTCCGACAATGCTGAGCTGCAATCCTTTGTCGTATCTATATATGTCATTGGGTTTGTCGTCGGCCCACTGGTGGTGGCGCCGCTGTCCGAGCTGTTCGGCCGCGCGATCGTTTACCACGTGTCAAACGTGGTGTTCCTTGGGGCGACCATCGGATGCGCCCTCAGCACCAATGTGGGCATGTTCCTTGCCTTTCGGTTGCTCTGCGGCTGTGCTGGAGCCGCGCCCTTGGCTCTTGGAGGAGGTTCCATCAGCGATATTATGGAACCGGAGAGAATGGGCACTGCGATGGCAGTCTGGGGTTTGGGGTCATTGGTGCCACCGGTAGGGGATCTTCCACGAATTTCCTTTGGTGAGACGCTCCCTGACAAGACTGACCATATGATCGTTTGCGAGAGATGTAGGTTTTCTCTCCCATCGCAGGCGGCTACCTTAGTGAAGACATAGGGTGGAGATGGATCTTTTGGGTGATTGCGATACCGGTATGTTCTTCCATTATCCTGCGCGGTGAAAGTTATCGAGAATAGGGTGGTGTGGTGGGCTCTCCAGTACCAACTTGACTGAGACTAATGAGAATACTTCGTTGATAATAGATGGGAATCCTCACGATAATGTCACTGTTTGTTCTCCAGGAGACCTACGCCCCGGTGCTGCTCGCACACAAAGCGAAACGTCTGCGCAAGGAGACCGGTAACCTGGAGCTGAGGTCACGACTGGACCAACAGCAACTCTCCCAGCAGGAAGTTGTCATCGGAACCCTCGTGCGGCCACTCAGAATCCTATTGACGTCGCCCATTGTGATGCTACTCGCAATTGACGTGGCCATAGTCTACGGCTACCAGTACCTTGTCTTCACCACACTATCATACATTTTCCAGGACCAGTACCACCTGTCAACTGGTCTCTCCGGACTAGTCTACCTAGGCAATGGCATTGGAACGATTCTAGGTATCATGACTCCCATCAACTCCTTAAGTCCCCCGTCACTAAAAGAAACCAGGCATCTTCATAATCGGCCACGCATCCGACAAAGTCACCGAGCATAGGAAGAAAAAGGCATCCGATCCAGATGAACCCCTTCCGCCCGAAGGCTGGCTCTGGCCCATGCTTCCAGCGGGCATGCTAGTCCCCGCTGGGCTATTCTGGTACGGCTGGTCTTTGCAAAGCAACGCATTCGTCGTCGTACCGCTGGTAGGGCTAGGCGTGTTCGGCTTTGGCATGATGGGTATCTTCCAGCCGGTGCAAATCTACGTGGTCAACGCGTTTGGGAAACATGCTGCCTCTGCTATGGCGGCGACGGCCGTGCTGCGAAGCCTGGTGGGCGCTCTACTGCCGTTGGGAGGCCAGAGGATGTATGATGCGCTTGGGATGGGATGGGGGAACAGCCTACTGGCTTTTATTGCGTTGGGACTCATGCCTGTTCCATTTCTGTTGATGAAGTATGGGGCGCGTCTGAGACAGTGGGACTCGAATCTCAGGTAAACTAAGAGGGCAATGCTGAGTATCGTTATTTTGATCAGATCTAGGAATATATGGGTTATATTTGTTGTTATCATACAAAAGATTTCATAGCCGTTTCTATTGAATGTTATCAATTTCACAGTTGCTTAGCATTTAGCTACAAATCGGGTTATGCTATGTAACTCCCGCATTGCGTTTCGCTGGCAATTAATTACCCCCGGGCCAACCTTCGTCTGTGGGGTGGCCAGAACGCTTTTGCTCTAACAACACAAAGGAAAAATAAAGAAAGAAAGACATTGTGCTGTTTTTAATCTAACCAAGTTCTAAAGCAACATTTCTATGTCGTATCTATCTGTCTGTATAGAAATCCGTATATCTCTACTCAAGACATTTTTCCCTCACAAGTTGTTGAAAAAGTGCGTCAATCAAGAGAGTTCAAACGGTACTAGGTATAGCATTTTTAATATAGCTGTAGGCTTTTAATAAAGAGATTAATCTAATCTACTATAATAACAGCGTATATGGAGGAAAGCTTCCTAATATCCATCAAACTGGGTTGCACACATGGTCAGGAGCATTTCAAGTCGAACCCAATGTCCTCCATCACGGGCTGGGTTTCTCCTCTCTTGTGATACGAATCAAACAGGTGAAAGCACTAGCCGAGAAGAACAATGCTCCGGCCACCAGGTAAGGCAGACCTTTTCCGAACCCTTCCTGTCGCAGGCCTTGCCGAAACGCAGCCGCCAGAATGGGTCCTGCGACTAGCGATCCGATACCTTGTGCCAGACCGATCCCGGAGTTGAGTACTCCTACCTGAGACGGTGAGACCAGTGCTGTCGCTAGACTCCGTAGCGCCGAGTAAAATCCCCACCCAAATCCAAAGAGACACACCCCGGCGACAAATATACTGGGCTGGGCGGCCAGGGCCATGAGCAAGGCCCCAAGAGTGAGGATCGAGGAACTCCCTTGAACAACCCGGAGGTCCTTGACTGCCGGAGACCACGACATCTGTCGACTCAGCTTTGCTGACAGCCAAGGGAGGATCAGCAGGAGAGTAATCAGGTTGATGACACCCTTGAACGTGACGAGGAAGCTGGCTCGCGGAATACTCCACATGAAGCGGTTTGACGCGTATGGGATAATTAACTGTAGCGCCTGTTTACCTATGCTGGCTAGCAGAAATGTACCCACAATGTAGGCCATGTTGAGGTCCCAGCCGTTCCCACCAGCGCCCTGGAGATGTTTCCAGTATTCACTGACGGTGTGTTTCCAATATTGATACATGGACCGGGGGCAGTCTTGCCCTGTACCGTCGCCGCCACCACCAGCCCACTGCAATCCTTCCTGTCGCTCATGAGTATTCGTCGGCTGGTCAGGTTTGGGACATTTATCAGGACGTGTCTCGGACACAAACGCAGCCGCCAGCAACCCCCCTAGCTGGACTACGACACCTAACAGGGTCGGTACCCATGGACTGGACATCATAAGGAACGCACTGATGGGAGTGGCGAGAATTTCGCCGAGTAAGACCACAGCGGCCATGATGTAGAAGATCGATGCCCTAATTATTGCGAAATTGCGGGGTGTGTGTATTAGTCAACTAGAACGTGGCAACGATAAAGTCAATAGGGAACGGCGGTCATTGTCGCCCTACCGTTTCTCCAAAGGGACTACATCAGTTATCATAGCGTAGGCCATGGCTGTTGCTGTCTGTGAACCACCGCCAATGATCTGGAAGATGGGTGTTACCCATATCATCCTTAACGGGATAACAGCGTTCCACCAGCATACCAAGCGGATAGCGACCTCCTCCAGCACGAGGCCAGCCAAGCAGAGAAGTAAAATGGGCTTGCGGCCAAAGCGATCAGCTGCGAGGCCGTACGGCAGCGCCAGAATGATGCCAGGTAGCTGATCAATAGTATCCTTCCAGCCGATCAGTAGGGCCAGCTCCCCTTGCACCTCGGGAGATTTGCAATCACCGCCTCCCCCAGGCTGGTAACAGATAAGGGACTCGAATATCGCGATTTGAGGGGCGACGGTCAGAGCATTTCCAAAGTCGGCAGCGACAATCGATATGCCCACGAGGAGGAGAAGGCGTTGATAGCCCGAGAGAAAATGCTTAGGTGAGGAGACATCATGAACATGTCCTAGGAGTGGCTCCTCCTCCGTAGGCTCCTCGATAGCTCTACCAGTCTGCATAGGATGGAGGATATTCTTGGGGGGGCGGCCTTGTGGGACAGGTGGCGCGAAAGGAGGGCGTAGTTTGTGCCTGGGACCCCAAAAATTGGTATGAAGATACAGGGGATTGCAAATGGAACTATCCAGCTTTCCCTGTTTGCTTGTTTAATTAAACAATTGTCGGGGGCGGAAAATAATGACACCCCGTGGTGACATTCTGGCTGGTAAGGAAGCAGAGAAGACGGAAGGCCGGCGGGAGACCGAACCGGAGGCTGATGCCGGTCATCTGACACGCCTACCGTCGGTCTCTGTGTATACTAGTACTAGTAATAGTACTATGTGTACTACTTCGGTGTACTAAGTAGTAAATTGCAAACCATGACCGGTATTGTTCAATTTGCAATACCACGATATCTGGCCTCCTCCAACGTTGCTTCGGGCTAGTACTTCTTAATCACAGAGGGATGGATGAGGCTTGGTACTTTGGCATAAAGGGACTCCTGGCCATTCCAGTCGAGCGTGAAAATGCATTAGATGTGTCAAACGAACAAAGCGTGTCATCAATTCAATTGAGAACTCGAGATGGCTGAGAATTTCTGGCAGCAGACGTTTGCCGACCTCCAAACTTCTCCCTACCCTGTCTTCCCTGTCGTGGGGTATAAGCCTTGCATTGGGACTGTGATTGACCACGAGATTGACCAGATCGACTTTGGCACCAACCATGACCAGCCGTACACATTGTCCACCACGGTATATGCCGCCTGGGCGTTGCTCTTGGCTCAGTACGCCAACACCTCAGATGTGGTCTTTGGTACGAGGGTAGATGGCTTGCGGAATGATTTGAGTTGCTCCGAGGATGTTCAGCAAGGACAAGACGCTCTTCCACTACGAGTGCCAGTCAACTGGGAATGTGACCTCGATGACTGGTTGCAGGCCAATCAAGACCGAATAGCGGCCATGCAAGAAACTGATACACCCAGAACACTAGACCAAATTCGGGCTTGCAGTCAACAGACCAGGGAAGCCTGTGAATTTCGGACATCACTTATAGTGAGAGATACAGAACCAGAAGTGTATGAGGTATGCTGGATATGGTTTTCTGCCGATAATTGACCAATATCGCTTTTGACTCAGGTGGACGCTCACACACAATGATGGCTAGGGCACCCATCCATTCTCCATTGAACGAGCCCTTCATACGGATTTTCTCGCTCTCATCGTCGAGTTCTTCCCATCTACCCATCGCCGGACGTTATTACTACGGTTTCACATCGATGAGGCGGTACTAGATACCTATCAGACCGAACGCATGGTGCTTCAGCTCACACACCTCATCCGCCAACTGTGTAACCCCGCTCTAAGCCGGCAGAAACGGGTGGTGGGGGATCTGGATATCTTGTGTGATGAAGATAAAGCACTAATTTGGAAGTGGAACGGAAATATACCAAGGATGGCTAACACCTGTGTCACCGATCTCTTTGCGTATCAAGTTCAGAGGCGAGGAGATCATCCCGCCGTGCACGCATGGGATGGGTGTCTTACCTACGCTGAACTGGATGAAAGGTCAACCCGACTGGCCGGATGGCTATGTGAAAGTAAAATTGCAGGCCCGGGGCACATTGTACCCATTTGCTTCGATAAGACCTTGTGGACGACAATCACCCTCTTGGCCATCGCAAAGGCAGGCAGTACTTTCATCATGCTGGATCCTTATCAGCCGCTGGGTCGCTTGAAGAGTATAATGGAACAAATTCAATCACCCACGATACTGGCTAGGCATGACACCGTTCGTCTGGCTCAATCCTTAGCTGATAATGCTGTCATTGTGGATGATGAGCTTCTTCGATCAAGACACGAAATTCCTTCTTCCCTTCACAAAACACCCATTGCTCCATCCGACCACCTGTACATTGTCTTCACGTCAGGGAGCACGGGCACTCCCAAAGGCGTCATTATATCGCATGCCAATCTCTGTACGGCAGTCGGACACCAAGCGCGTGCACTCGGGTTTAACACGGGAGTTCGCACATTCGACTCCTCATCATACAGCTTCGACGCATACGTTTGCAACACCTTCCATACTCTCCTGACTGGGGGATGTTTGTGCGTGCCATCGGAGAGTGATCGCATGAATAACCTGCAATCGGTTCTACAGGCGATGGAGGTCGAATTTGCGCAGCTCACCCCTTCCACGTCCCGGCTTCTAGATCCGGGAAATCTACCACACCTGCGCACGTTGGTTCTGACGGGCGAGAAGATCAACCGCACCGTGCTCGAACCTTGGTTGGCAACAGCCGGACGGGTGCGCGTCATCAACGTCTATGGCCCCTCTGAGTGCACCATTATGTGTGCGGGCAACCGCAATATCAAGTGTCTTAAGGACGCAGAGAGCGTCGGTTTCGGGTTGGGCGCGAATCTGTGGATCGCTGATGTAAACAATATCCATCGTCTGGCTCCGATCGGCGCCATAGGGGAATTGCTGATTGATGGACCGATCATTGGTCAGGGATATCTCGGGGATGCGCAGAAGACCCGAGAGTCATTGGTTCAGATCCATGGAGGGTATTTGCCAGGCATCACATTGGCCCCAGACCGGCCCGTCTTCCGCACGCAAGATCTGGCGAGGTACAATGTAGATGGATCCATAACATTCATTGGTCGCGCCGATACGCAGATCAAAATCAACGGTCAAAGGGTAGAGATCGGGGAGGTGGAGTATCACCTTGGGCAATGTCTCCCCGAGGGAATGAACGCCGTCGTGGAAGCCGTAGAATGGCCATCGGGCCAAAAGCAATTGCTGGCATTTATTCACCTGCAAGAGGAGAAGAAACAGCAGTTGGTTCAGTGGATCCCGATGTGGGATGACCAATTGGCCGATCGGTTGCCTCGATTCATGATCCCTTCCGCGTATGTCCCTGTCTCTAGCATCCCGATGACGGCGACAGGGAAGACGGATCGTCGGGTGCTTCGACAGATGGCACTAGGGGCACCGGATCAGCTGCTCAGCGTGCATAACTTACCAGAACTGGTAGCAGGGGAGGCCTCAGTTAAAGACACAAACCGGCCCTTGACCAAAGTAGAAATGATTCTGGGATGGCTATGGGTGGAGGTACTGAACCTGGACAAAGATACCGCTCTTGCCCCAGGCGACAATTTCTTTGCCCGTGGAGGGGATTCACTCGCTGCAATGCGGCTTGTCCGCGCCTTGCATAGCGAAGGATGCAGCAGCATCAAAGTTGCAGATATTTTCCGACATCCACGCTTATGTGATATAGCAGTTGAGATGGAAAAGGGTGAATCGCGGCCATCCAATGCGACACCATCTCCAGCTAGTCCATTCTCCCTTTTGTTGGGTACAGCTCAAGATCCCCAGATAATGGGCCGGGTTCGTCTCGAGATCTGCCAGCTATGTGGGTGTGAGCCTTTCGAGATTGAAGACATTTTTCCATGCTCGCCAATTCAGGAAGAGATGGTCATCTTGGGTGCCCGCAATCCGCAAGACTTTGTTACACAGACCGTCTTCTCCTTACCCCAAGGGGTTGATATAAATAGGTTTCGGCGTGCCTGGGAGACTGTGACAATGTCGGCTCCCATCATCCGAACTCGCATCGTAGATACAAAGAAAACCATCGTGGGTGATACGGCAGTCAAATATGATCATGCCTTTTCTCAAGTCGTCGTGAGTGGTCAGGTGCCATGGACCCAATACTCCGACTTAAATCAGTGCTTGCAAGACGAACGAGGAAGAGGAACAGGGCTAGGCGAAGCACTCCTGCGCTTTGCAGTTGTTGATGAACCGAAGTCAGACGAAAAGCAGCTGTCCCCGCTCAAGGCGGTCTTGACTATGCATCATGCTATTTACGATGGATGGTCTATGGACCTCCTGGGCCGAAGCCTGGCGCGTGAGTATTACGGCTTAGGAGACCACAAGGTGCCAGATGATGGTTTGCTCCCATATCGGAACTTCATCCAGTACTTGAGCACCTCGGATGCAATAGAAGCCTCACGTTTCTGGTCGCGATATTTGAAAGACGTCCACCTCCGGCCATTCCCCGCGCTTCCGGCTCCAGACTACCGACCCTATGCTACGGCATTGCAGGAGCACAGTGTCTCCGGACTTAAGTGGAAAAGGGCTAGTGGTATCACCGCGAACACCATTGTCCAGACCGCTTGGGGGATGGTATTGTCCAAATATTCTGGCTCCAGCGAAGTGGTGTTTGGGACCACGTTGTTAGGTCGTCAGATACCCTTGGTCGGGATCGAACGAGTCGTAGGTCCTACCATTGCAACGGTCCCTGTGCGAGTTGTTATAGACTGGGATGACCAGAGTTCACTGGACCTACTCCAAACCATGCAGGAAGATGCGGCAGACATAATCCCATTCATGCATTACGGCATTAAGCGCATTCGCCAACTGGGCAATGACATGCGGCAAGCCTGTGACTTCCAGGCCTTCCTTGTCGTCCAGCCAGTGCCTCAACCACGATATTCAGGGACAGAAAAAGCCTTATTTGATCTGGGAGACGGGCAGGACGATATCCAAGCGTTCAACACCTATGCCATTATGGTTGATTGCGAGCTGACCAGCGATGGATTCCATCTTCGTGCCAGCTTTGATGAAAACCTGCTCGGGAAATACATAGTTCGACAAATGCTTCAAGATATGGAGCACGTTGTGTTATCTCTCATTACCGCCACCGAAAAACCCGTGATGTTACGGGAAATGGATATTGTGACTGATGAGGAACGGAAGGAGATCCGGAAGTTTAAGGAGCAGGACCACAATGCCCAGATGCTTGAAATCGAATCATCTATCAAGGCCTGTATACCAGACAATATACTAGACACCGCAGTCGAGATTATCGAGCTCCCTGGCCTCTCAAAACAGTTGGTAGCGCTTGTTTCTCCCATACAGACCGAGATACATTCCTCTCGGTTGAACGCCATGTTGGCCAACGTGATCCAGCTTCTTAATGACAGACTTCCTGCACACATGATACCCTCTAAGTTTCTTCCTCTTCCTAGAATACCAAAGCTGGCATCTGGGTTCGTTGATCGGGAAGAATTAAGGCACATCACACAGAGCACCCCCACTGTTCAGCTGGTAGATAGCTTTAGTCTACTGCGGGTCAGTCACGATGAGCCACCTGGTTCACCAGGCGAGGTTCTCTTGCAAAGTCTGTGGGCGTCTATATTAGCGGTGGATAGGTCCTTGATCAGCAGACGGGCCTCCTTCCTAGCCTTGGGTGGAGACTCTTTGGCAGCGATGCGGCTTGTGGCGGCTGCTCAGGAAGAAGGGTTTTCATTGACAGTGGCCGAAGTGTTGCGCACCCCTCGTCTGGCAGACATGGCAGACCGAGCACTCCGACCATTAGCAGAAACACCCACAATGCTACCCAAGCAGGTTGAGCCATTCTCCTTGCTTGGAAATGGTCTCAACAAGGAACTTCTGGCGAAGATCTGTCATCTCCAGCCTGGGGATATCGAAGACGCATATCCTTGCTCTCCCATCCAGGGTATGATGCTGGTACATTCTGCTCGACGGCCTGGAGAGTTCGTTTCACAGGGCCATATTCATCTTCCTGCCCACGTTGACGTTGCCCGACTAAAAGCAGCATGGTATGAGGTGATTTCTGCAACTTCAATCCTGCGTACCCGAATTGTAGAATTTGCCGAGCAAGGGCTGCTCCAGGTAGTAACGAACACTGCCCCCATATGGATCGAGTGCGATAGTCTGGGGAAGGTACCGTCACCGCCAGTTGGTCTTGGGGACCCCCTTCTCCGGTTTGCGCTCATCAAACCCCAACCTAGTCCTGGCACTAATGATGACGGCTCTGCGACCCTCATAATGACAATCCATCATGCCATCTACGATAGATGGTCTGCCTCCTTGGTCACGAAGATGGTGGAATCCATATACCGTGGGGAAGCACGTATGCAGCAACTTGTCCCCTACAGTCGGTTCATTCAATACCTTGAACGGCAAGTCGATGCAGAGCGTGGTCTTCAATTTTGGGAAACATATCTTTCAGACTGTATTGCACCACAGTTTCCTGCTCTTCCCAACCCTAAATATCAACCCACGACTACATCTACTCGGAAGCGGTCGATCAGCTCCCTCAAATGGCCCAACAACTTCACTCCGACAACCACATTGCGAGCGAGCTGGGCGATTTTGGTCTCACAGTACTGCAACTCGAGCGACATTTCCTTTGGGTCAGTTGTAATGGGCAGACAAGCACCACTTCCTGGTGTAGAGCGCATCGCCGGCCCGACTATTGCCACCGTTCCTATCCGGGTAGAAGTAAACTGGGCCTCATCAACTCTGCACACATTGCTCCAGGGAATTCAGTCATCCACAACTGACATGATTCCTTTCGAGCACTACGGGATTGGCCGAATACAACGACTAAACTCGATGGCCCAGCAAGCATGTCAATTTCAGTCACTGATGGTCGTCCAACCCGCAGAGGATGTAGATACAGATGGCAATACCATTCTTCGTTTGCAGCTAGGAGATGATGACTTCAAAGGAGGGACATACGCTCTTATCCTGCAATGTGTCCTGGATGGCCCATTGGCCTCCTCTTCAAACAACGTCTCAGTAACTTTGAGTTTTGACGAGCACGTCATTGATCCCTCCCAAGCGGAAAGAATGCTTGTGCAATTTGAGCAAGCTCTACGCGAGGTTTGCAGGCATGACGACGTTATAGATAAGATTTATCTTTCGCAGCTTCAACTCTTATCACGGTCCGACAGCCAACAGATATGGTCATGGAATGCCATGGTCCCGGAGAAAGTCGATGGACGAGTGGACCGGTTGATTGCTGAGAGAGTTGAGGCACAGCCTGATGCGCCGGCAATCTGTGCCTGGGATGGTGAGCTTTCCTACCGTGAAGTTTTCAGCAAGGCCCGCCTCTTGGCTTACTGGCTCGTTATTCACCAAGGCGTCGGGCCTGAAGTTTTGGTTCCCATTTGCTGTACCAAAAGTCTCTGGACACCTGTGGCTATTCTGGCAGTTATTATGGCAGGAGGGGTGGTGGTCACAATGGACCCTTTCCAAGCGGTGGAGCGCCTGCGCGCCATCACATCGCAGCTTAACCCACGGCTAATTCTGGCTTCGCCAGCGACCCAAGCCATCGCTCAGCAACTGTCTGCAGCCACGGTACACGTTGTCGATGAGCAAATGCTACAGGGTATACTGGACCCTGATCTCGCGGAGGACGGCTCATGGATCCCCGTCTTGTCGGGTGACAATGCTCTCTACGTGACATTTACTTCTGGTAGTACCGGAACGCCCAAAGGGGCTGTCATCACGCATGCCAACGTCTGCAGTGCAATGGTTCATCTAGGCCCATATACAGGATTAAATGAGACAGACCGAATATTGGATTTGGCGTCTTACAGTTTTGATATGGCCTGGTACGTCTTTCTTCACACATTCTATGCAGGCGGCTGTCTTTGCGTTCCGTCTGAGGATGATCGACGCAACAATATCCCACGGGCGATCCACAGCTTGCGTGTGAACCATCTCGACACCACCCCTTCCTTGGCCCGAACACTAGATCCCAAGTCACTGCCCATGATCAAGAAGATCGCTCTTGGAGGTGAAGCGCTCCAGATGGACGATATCACCAGATGGGGCTCCGATGTTGAAATTCGCAACTCGTACGGACCCTCTGAGTGCACAATGTCTAGCACGCTTTCTCGCTATGGGGAGGATTTCACCACCACTGTCAACATTGGCCCTCCGCGAGGACTAAATGCTTGGGTCACCAGCTGCCTTCAGCCCAACAGATTGGTACCAATCGGAGCCATCGGTGAGCTAGTGCTTGAGGGTCCCTTAGTAGGACGAGGATACCTCAATAATCCAGCTAAAACAGCTAGCGCGTTTATTTCCAACCCTGCATGGTTGCGAGATGGAAATGGAGTCCTTGTTTCCCGCCCTCAAAGTCGGTTTTACCGCACAGGAGACTTGGTGACGTGCGACAGTGAGGGTAGACTAACATATGTAGCCCGAGTAGACACGCAAGTGAAGCTGCGTGGACAGCGTTTGGAGCTGGAAGAAGTCGAATACCACGCGCGCAGACTATTAGACACTTTACCATATACCGTTGCGGCCGAGGTTGTCGAGATCTCGACCTTGCAAAATCCAGATCAGAAATCACAGCGACTGATGATGTTTTTTTCAACCACCGAGAAGAATGATGGCAACCAAGGCTCTTCGCCAGTGGAACCAGTACCGTTATCATCGGTCATAGCAAACGACCTCACCAGAAGGCTCACCGAAATTCTCCCTCGATATATGGTTCCAACAGAATTTATCCTATTGCCACAGATTCCTCTGTCGTCTGCAGGTAAGGTCGATCGCAAGAAGCTGCGTATTATCGGGGCACGCATCCACTGGGATGCCAGGACCCAGAAGGGCCCCATTGCAGAACCCCAAACCGAATGTGAGAGAGCACTGAGAGTGCTCTGGTCGGACGTCTTGAAAATATCAACGGATCTGATCAGCCGCCAAGATAGCTTCTTCGAACTGGGCGGCGACTCCCTTACTGCTATTCGGCTGGTCGGGGCTGCCCGCGCCAAAGATCTGCCTCTGTCAGTCGCTACTATCTTTCAGTATCCTCGTCTCGACGAAATGGCATGCCAGATCGCTCTGATGACAGAGGATAATGTGCAGGCTAGTAGCTATTTGTCTCCACTAGCACTAGACCTTCCAGACGTCTCAGAGATCGCAAAAGCCTTGTCTACTACGGATAAAATGATAGCCGATATCCTTCCTGTCACAGACTTTCAACGATATACTATTCGCTGTGCTCTCCAAAGTCCTCGCACGGAGTGGAACTATTTCACTATGTCCTTCAAAGGACTTTCAGTCACTACGAAGCTAAAAAACGTCTGTCAGCAACTCGTTTCCTCTATCGAGATCCTCCGGTGTGTTTTTCTGCCGCATAACGGCGATGGAGATTACCTCCAGGTTGTCCTCCGCAGCTTCGACCCTGATATCGCTGTTCATACTGTCAGGGATGAGCCCGTGGACCAGGTATGCGAAGCGATTTGCATGAATGACCTCGTTATGGAAGTGGCCCCGGGTTCGCCCTTCGTGAATTTCTTCATTCTTGAATCGGAACAGAGTCAACAAACGCGGCTGGTGATAGGGCTTTCCCACGCCCTTTACGACGGGATTTCTCTGCGCCATATGGCCGAGTGTATCAGCGCCCTATACCACGATCGACCTATGCCCCCGGTATCCGACTTTTCCACCTTCATGAAGCTCTCACCGCCACCCGCTGCCTTCGCCCACTGGCGTGCCCAGCTGCAGGGTGCCCCGGCTCCTACCTCAGCAATCTCAAATCAAGCGCCGGCAACATTGCAACCTGGTCCCCGAACCCAAATGCACCAAACGGTGCACTTCTCACATGAAACCTCAAAGGACAAATTTACTGTTGCTACCATTTTCACAGCCGCATGGGGCATTGCTCTCGCTCGCACAGCGGGGCTGAATGACATAGTCTTCGGTCGCGGAGTATCAGGGCGCACAGTGGTACCGTCTTCCGGTGACGATATGGAGACTGTTGTCGGACCGTGTCTGAATCTTGCCCCCGTGAGGATCCAATTACCTGAGCAGAGCAGCCCGGCCGCGGCCAGCAAAGCGGTGACGGATTACAGAATCGTGGAATCGCTGCAGTCCCAATTCAATCAGTCGGTGGCTTATGAAGCCATCGGGCTATCAGAGATTGTCAAAAATTGCACGGATTGGCCGCGAGATGTGTCGGATTATGGGTCTGTCTTTTATTTTCAGAACTTTGAGAACCATTCCCAGATCCAGACAGCCGATCACGATGTTCCCCTCATCCCGATCAAGCTGAACCGCGCAGATCCTCCAGAGCCGCCAAGGCTGAATGTATGGCCCCGTGGTGGGGGAGAATACCTTTTAGAACTCTTGGTACATGAGGGAAACGCAGCGAAGAGGGAAGTCTGGGCCAAGGTACTGGATCGCATGGTGCGGTGGTTAGCTGATGCCGAGGACTTCTTCGGTAGAGAGAGGCAAGGTATTTCCATATAGGACAATGGGGGCTCTCAGTGATAACTACCCTACAATATCTACCGTGATGTACATAGGCCCGGTATAAGTGAAGTCAATTGATATTGGGAACGCTGATAATAGACCAGAGTGCTCTTCCTTTTTCTCTTTCTTCTCAGTTGCTTTACTGAAACGAGTGTATGAACATTCTTCGTGCAGTACCCCAGAGAAAAGACTGCAGAAAGCGGTCCAATAGTTGCTGACCTTAGGTATTCTTACTCTTCCCTTTCAAGTTTTCTTAGCCATTACGCCTATTTCATCCAACTCCTGCAATATTGTCGTTTGGGTTTGGGTGCACCGACTCTACTCGTCTGATAATATTCCACACTTGATGGAGAACTCCAATGTCGACAACCCCCCTTTCAGCTGCTCCCCAACGGCAGATGTGCCTCTGAGCTGGTCGGGGGTGGATAATCCCAATTTCTCGATGCTTGGTCAGTTACTAGAGTTGCCATTTGACAACCTGGGCTTTGAATGTATTGAAGAACCATTGTACCCTTGTAGGCAAATGGCCTGAGTGTTGTGAAGGGTGACCTTTTGGCCTAGTTGGAATGGACTTACTTGGACATGCGTTCTTACTAACAGAGTACAAGATTATTATAATTAGACCTAATTGGTTGACACAATAGTGTATAGTGAATAGTAAATATTGTTAAATGTTATAGTTGTCTGGAAGCCGCGCAGGCCAATCAAGCAAGGGATTATGCGAAATACGCCTATCACTTTAAGGCAAATAGGGCGGGTAGCCGCGGTTTTCACGGACAGCCAGTCACCTCTGTATGGCCACGGAACACCTAGTAGTTGTTTCATTTATTTTCAACAAAAAGCCGGTCATGGGCCGGCTGTTGTATAACACAGTTTTCTGCGCTGGCAGATACCTAGCTTCACCACTGAGACACCCACCATTCAATTTCTTTTCCCTCTCCCAGCGCAGGAAGATTGCCACGGTTCCAATGTCGCAACCACGCGTATTTCCTGACTCGGGATTCTATCGCTTAGATTCGACTGCCAGATTCGAGGAAGAAACTCTTCCTGGTTATTTAGAGGAACGCTACTACCCAGTTCACATTGGTGAAGTTTTCAAATCCAGATATCAGGTTATTACTAAACTCGGCTTTGGCTCATCGTCGACCGTATGGCTATGTCGGGACCTTCAGTACGTGTGCAAAATAAGTAATCAAGTATCTGAGATATCCACTGATCTATCCAAAGTCATCGGTGTTATATGGTCATGAAAGTGCATGTTCGAACTAAACGACAGCTCCCCGAGGTAATGATTTCGAAACACCTACAAGCCATGCAGAGCACTCATGGCGGTGAACAATATGTCCGGCTTATTCTTGACGCGTTTGAGATTCCCGGGCCGTACGGAGTGCATCCATGTCTCCTGTATAAGCCTGCTGGTATCGACATACGTGACTATATGCACTGTCTTGAGGGAGATAGCTTACCGGAAAATCTCCTTCGGCCTGCCCTGCGGTTTGTACTGATTGCCCTGGATAACCTCCACCAAGCAAATATCATCCATACAGGTGAGTAATAACTCTAGCAAAGTTTATAGGTCCTATTAATTCATCCTAGACGTCCAACCGAACAATGTCCTTTTAGGCATCGAAGACGACTCTATCCTTGCAGAAATGGAAGAGGATGAAATCTCGAATCCCTGCCCGCGAAAACAACTCCCTGATCGTACTATCTATGCCACTCGTGCAATGCCTTTGACAAGCGGCGAGCCAATGCTCGCCGATCTTGGAGAGGCACGACTTGCTGAAGGGAAGCAAACCGGTCTCATTATGCCCAGTGTATATAGGGCCCCAGAAGTATTGTTAGGTATGGATTGGGATAATAAGGTCGATATATTGGGCTTGGGGCAGATGGTAAGGCCATTTATCCACTGTGTTATCATAGCTAATAATCATGTTCTTCGCAGGCATGGACGCTGTTTGAGCAAGGACATCTTTTCGGAACCGTCAGCCTTGAGACTGAGACCGAGAAAGCTCAGCGTATGGCGGAAATGATTTCTCTTTTAGGACCGCCCCCTGTTGAGTTCCTGAGAAGAAGCAAAGAAAGTCTCAGGTTTTGGGACGAGAATGGTGGGTGAAAGTTGACCACTTTTTAGATATTCCGAATAACTCACCTAAGTTGCAGGTAACTGGAAGGGCTCTGTAGAAATCCCAGAGCAATCTCTTGAAAACCGTGAATCCAGGCTTGAGACAGATAGTAGTCAAGCGCCGTTCCTCCGGTTCTTACGAAAGGCTCTGCGGTGGCTACCGGAAGAAAGACCAACCGCGAAGGAGCTTTTACTAGACGAGTGGCTGAGAGGAGATGATTACTAGATTCTAATGCATGTAACTGCAGTATATATCTTTCCATAATATATGGGTTTTAAAAAATACAGATTATTTCAAGAGTGTAATCTACAGCACGACAAGGCTCCACTAAATAAGAGACTGACACAGTACTTCAAGATCCTCCAATTTCTCACAGGGTAGTTACACTGTGTAGAGCAGGCTCCGATCTAACCTCTTCCGCGAGAGAAATAACGGCAAATAATCAGCGTATCTGGTTCACTCTTCGGGCTGTGGTTCTGATAGTATTGCCTCTTAGCGCCAATGTACCATGATCTTCCTCTTCCTATCTGCAATGGAAGTATCACTTATCTACTAAAAATAGTTGGAGCTAGAGGAGCAGTATGGAATTGTAACCATTAACGGTGCCCTCTAGGCGCCCTACCACCTCTTTGATTGCCGCGCGCTATTTATTGGAAACGAACGTTGAATATATGCAAAAGTTCAAAACTGAAACCTGGGCATTTGTGCACTCTTCTATGGATGAACCTGCATCGGTGAAATAACCCCCGAAATGAATGTTACCTTCTCGAACAGTGATCTGCTTATTTCAGCCTCGGTGCAATCCTGAGCCCCGATAGAACATCGCTTCCCTGAGGATTGCCAATCCCTCTTGTTTCCCTGTACGAATCTAAAAGTAGGACATCATATTCAATTGCCTTGCTGAAATATTTAACTAGCACGAACACACCATCTCGTTGTAGCTGAATGAGAATCATTGTTAAATAGGATTCCCCCTCATATCTACTGGCATTTCTTTTCCTGAGCCGAGGCGTTTTGTAACGCGTCGATCAATGGGACCGAAATTTGCCTCATGAATTCGACCAAAGTTATGACTATACCATTCGACTGCCTGTTTATCCGGGCAATGATCGATGATATCGTTATCAACCTCTAGGTATCCTGTCATCAGAGATACCCAGGCTCTCAGTGACTCGCCCCACGCAGAAAAACCAGTGTTTGTTTCTTCATCGATCGCAGCCTTCACAAAGCTTTCCACTAGTGCCTGTTCTAAGGGGTAGTGCAAATTGCCGTAGGTTTCGAATCGCTCTGTATCTCGTATCTCGACCGAAAAGCGGGGGATTTCGTCTCGAAAAATATGTGCAAAGGAGTTCGGAAATAGATACAACTGCAAGCCCTTTTCTGGATCACCTTGTGGATAATCAAATACGGCACAAGACTGATCCAAGCGTTGGTAGCCAGCATTGATTTCCTCCATCATCTGCTGTGGGTTGGGATGATTCTCCATAATTTCGGGGGCAGGGGTGCGATTTGGAACATTTCGATTGAATCCTGCGCCCTCAAGCTTTTCAATGGCAGCGGTGTAGTCATTGTCCTGCACCACAACCATAGAGGCCTACAGGGATAGGAAAATGGTTAGCAGGCGCAAAGGATACGTTCACCGTTTTACTTCTCAGGTTGCATATTACCCCAATGGCGATGGGGACGCCCAGATAGCACATTGCGAGCCCGCCCCAAGGAATCACAGTGAGAGGTTGAAGTGTTTCGCTAAGTCTCTTTGAGAACCTGTCGGGCTCAGTCTCTCTCGGGCGCCGAAACATAGCTGTAGTGGGAAACCTGGTTCTGTCTATCTTGTCTCGAGGAGCGGATATGATGTTTTCTGCGGAACAAAGAAAATATATGTTGATCACGGAAGAGGAGGTAAGGACAATGGCAGATTGTAAAAGGCTCGCGGCGTAGATTGGGACATTAAGAAGAGGTTGATCAGCTCGCATGTCAATTCCTATAGATTTAACTCTTGGAATTTATCTGAATGACCCATAGGGTTTGTATGGAGTAATCCCTGTGGATCAAATCTAATTTGATCAAGATTGACGGTGAAAGTGCCGAAAAGTCCCCTTGTTTGTGATGTTCTAGTCCAACAGCGGGTACCCTGCTCACAACCAAATGAACCTCAGTATGGATACAAATACTAAATTAGCCCTAATTTAGTGATTCTTCATCTCTAGTTAACTTTTAACATAATCCACGGGCGAGTGGCTATCCCGGGCGAGCGGTTACGTTAACTAATTTCAACCACACTTAAAGAATCTATATATTTCAACCACCAACTATGCCACCAAAAGTAGCCAGAAAGTTAAAAGATTCTATTAAATAAGAAGATAAAATTCTACTAGCAATTTCAACTATTAAAAAATAAGAAATTCGCACTATAGCTGAAGTAGCACGTATCTATAATATTTTATATATTATTTTTCGAAGACATTTAAATAGCTATACTTTTCAAGCCGAAACGCGCGCTAATAGCTATAAATTAACTTAAAATAAGAAGAATTTACTAGTACACTGGATTCTATCGCTAGATTAGTGTAGAGTACCTTCTCGACCTACTCATATACGAGAAATAGCTAATATCTTATTTTTAAAATGTGGTTTTACTGATACGCCTACTACTGTTAATAAAAATTGGATATATACTTTTATTAAATACCATAAGAAATTAAAAACTTAATTTTTACGCCGCTATAACTATCAGCGCGTTAAATATAAAAATCTTAAATTTTTATATATATAGTTTAAGCGCGTATAAATTATTATAATATAATATAGTATCCGTTGACACGGTTAGCGGGGCGCTGAAAACGGCTCCCATTGCACGGTTCATCTGCCACCCGCCACCGCCTGCTACCGGCGGATATGTTCCTACCTCTTGCGGTATAGTACTCGCCACTTTGGGAATCGCGTTGCTCTCTCGCCGCTTTTGCGGGCTTCCCCCGCCGCCTAATACAATCCGCGGCATCTATATAAGCCTGACACCTCTCCTTCAAACGACGACGCACTTTGTCTTTCGCTTTCTCCCCTGCTGTCCCCTCGCCCCCAATGCACTGCCCCCTTGTGAGGGTGCCGCGTTATCCGATGATTGCCCTTTTTCGGTATGATGTCGTCCCACTTCCCACTCTCCTCTTTTCGCCCTTTTCAGCTACGGAGTCGCCGACGGGTCATCTGATGGAATTGAGGCATTTTTAGCAGTCGATTCATTGGCATTTGGGTTAACCATGGCGCCTCTGACACTGTTCTCCTGCTTAGCTACTGGGATCTTACTGCCGGCATGGATTTTGCCTCAGCGTGTGCGAGTTGATCGGTGATTTTGACCTTTGATTTTCCCGGTCTCTTCCCCCGTCTCCTCTCCGGTCTTTTCTTTTCTTCTTTCGTTGTTTTCGAGTTCTGCTTCCTCTGTTCTGCATTTTTTATTATTGATACCTTGCGTCAAGCCTCATGATCACTGTATGCACAGATTTTTGGGATTCTGGACAGGGAAAAGGGCCACCGCTCATCCACATACCTGGGATGGCCAGTATCCTTAGGCTCGGGTGACCTAGGTTGCGTCTCCTCCTCTCAAAGCTGTGCATTGACCCACGATCTGATTCTCTTTACGTGCTCTCGCCTTGTTTTACCAGCCAATAGCGAAATTGCCGCATTTCTTGTATTGAAGTGTATGTCTTTGTCTCTTGACATGTGAGACCTGGAGCTGGCATGACCGTATGCTATTGGCGTAGGGCACCGGATGTCAGCCTACAAGCGACACTTTCGATGAAGATGGAAACATCGGCGGTGGTCCCCCCGCGCGGCCGGTAAGATTGGAGGATTGGAGGAATGGTCGAGTCGACGCGCCGAGAGCACATATAAAGAGGCCAGTCAAAGCTGCAAAGAGTTGCCGGTATTGTGATTTATTTCTTGGCACCTACAGTCTTCCTTTCAATTTCCATTCCATCTTCCTGTTGCTGTCTCCCCAACGCCTTTCCTGCCGAAATACCTCATTTTCTGTAACATGTTCCCTACATTCCACATAAACAACTTCAAGCCGTGGGCTCCCCCTCACACTAAACCATTCCCACCCCATAAATCCCTCACTTCGCGCGCTCCGCGCACTCCCATACCCACCCCAAAACTCGATACCCCCCCTCCCTACAAGCCTCGTCATGATTCCTTTCCAAGCACTTTGCCCACTCCCAAACATTGCCTCCCAGCGCGGCCACCGGCCGAAGTTTGCTTGCGTATCAGTGCAGACACTCGGCCGTGTACGTTGAACTCCCAACCTCCACTAAGGGAGTGTTCTATACCGCTGCCGAACACGCTATCTTCGAAAATCCCCGAGCACGGCACAATATCTACATGCTATCCAGTAGATCGCACATCAAATTCGGATCCAATTCCACCCTGTTATCTCGAAGATATCACGGATGCTCCAATCGAGCCACCGTTCCTTCCGGAAGACACCGCAGGGGTTGGCCAATCTTCACCCAGCACTAGCTCAGAGGATAGCTTGGAAGAGTTCAGCTTTCCAGGTCTACAGAGCAATATTCCCATTGACCCAGTGATCCTTGCCGACAATAAGCCTTGGGAGGAGGAGGCTAGCGGCCTTCACCAACATATCCAGCAATGTGATGATCTTATGTTTCCAGAGACAATTTGTCCATATCCTGAACCTCCAACTCTTTGCGACACACCCGATCAACTCCGGAGTCCCAGCAAAGACCCCGGCAGCCAGGGTGGTAATACTAAAACAAGCGACCACCCTCGCACCCAGGGGCATCGACAATTGAATTCTTCCAATCACAACAGTGAAGCCGACACATCTTGCTCTAACGACACAAGTGAGAACCTCCATGGCGAACAGTCTAAAAAACATAAGCGAAAGACACAGCGATCGGGATCGGGAGGAAGAGCTGCCAAACGGATTCGACTTCCTCTCCGATTACCAACAAGGGAGCATTCCTTCACCGGCCTTCGTTCTCATTTCTTATCTCTACCACTTGATGAACGTTTGCAGTTCCTCTCTTGGCTTTTCGAAGGTGCTTTGCCACGTTGTATGTCAGACTATTCTCTCACAGTATCTGAACAAGAAGATGCGCGGGCAGCCAGTCACTCTACTCTCCCTGACGTGATTGAGCAAGCGCCGCGGGGTAGCATGGAGGTAATAGAAAACTCGAGAAAGGGTATTAAATGGTCCCCGGAGGAGGACACTCTTCTGCTGAAGCTGAAGAAGTATGAGAAGCGGTCTTGGAAAGAGATCGAGAGGTTATTCTCCGAGGAATACCCAGGGAGAAGTCTTGGCGCGATCCAGGTGCACTGGAGTACGACCTTCAGGAGAAAAGAGGATTAATACTTCGCGGGAAAGGTGATAGTATATTGGCATTCTGAACGATGTACAAGCCACATGCAAACCTCTCCTTAGAGCCTAGTACGGACGATGAGGATAACCGTGCTTGACTACTCTGGCTCAAACTGGCGACCTAGGCAGCATCATCACCCGGGTGTGTACTTTGTCTTCCAGCGGCTATTACGCAAAGTGCCCGGAATGACAACACGGTTTGTCCAGGCGAGAAGTCGCGAAACACTCCAAACATCGGAGCCAGGCATCTCAAGTTCAATATTCCAAGATACACAGTGAATCTGTGGGTAAGCTTTAAGAGACGACGTCTTATTTATTCATGCGAGGGACACCCACGTCCTCAACTACCACTGGAGAATATGTTGGCTTTGTCGTCGCCCTGGAAGTTAAACATTTGAAGGGCAGTTTCTCGGTGCCATCCTTTGATGTAGAGTGTAAGGGTGGTATGAAGGGCCAACTCCTGGCGTGGTCAAGGCAGATTCCGCGTATTTCAGTTGCTTCTTCATGACAGCCGTGCCATTGCTGATTTATAATAGAGCAGTGACTCTACTCACGCAGCTATTCTATTCGTTGCTGTCGTCTATTTCAGGGTAGAGCTCGAATGGATTAGATCTACGTACGCTGTAATGAGGCACTGGCGTATTCTCCTCGCTGTTATCCGGTTGTCCCATGTATGTAGACTCTGCAAAGCCGTTATCACTATGTACATCCCTCAATTATCCGTAGCCCCTACTCTAACCCGCAGTAAGTGACTTCTAGGTTGTTTTGGGCATCTTATTGGCCCGTCAGGCACATAGATGAATATATATCTGTTGACATGGCTAACGGAGCTGGGAGCGGCAACACTCCCTAGAAAACCATTGTTACTCCTTGGGACATTAATACTTCCCTCCAAGAGCTGATTATACAATCCTATGACAGAAGTTGATTATATAAGTGTGTGTTCGAGTCCTGTCTAGGTGGGCAAATGTCTCGCCGAGAGATGATCAAAACTGGATGGACACAGAAAAAACCAAAATTTCCGTGTTGATGTAGGTTAAGGAGACCTCAACCAAGGATCTGATAAGAGTTCCTTTGCCGATTCCCTTTCCTCCGGTCGCCATCGAAGCATCTTGCGCATAAATTGAAGAAACAGTTTTCTTTGCGAGCCCTCGAGATTCCCTTCTAAGTCCTCCAACGACATCGATGGGATTTGAACGACCCCTTTCCAATTACCTAGTGTTACCTGGTTAATATCAGGAACAATAAAACAGTACTGATAAACAAACCTTCGTCATCAAAGAATCCTGCAGCATAGTCGCTCTTTCGAAGCATGTCCTTTGGTGGTAGCCCAAGAAGCGCAATCAGCTCAGCAAGGTGGTGGCCATCGGAATTCTGCTTGTCTGTATCCCGACCGTAGAATAGATGTCCTTTTTGAAATAGGTCCCACGTCTGTGGCAGTCCTCATGTTAGTCCGAAAAGACCGGGCTGGTCATCGTGATAGATAACGCGGTGGTTTGAAAGTGAACTACATACTACGACCCCCAAATTCCAAATATCAACTTTATGATCCCAAGGCATCTGCAATATCACTTCAGGGGCCCGATATATATACGGCTGAATATCTCCAAAGTATGTGCTTGAGCCAAAACGAGCCTGGCCAAAATCACATAGTATAGGTCGACCATGTTGCTTAGTCCTTCTGAGTTTGCGTGAGGAATAGGTTATTCGACCGCCAACTATCTTCCGGGGACTAGGATTAGATTTCTCGCCCTCTTCGAAATCAGCCAGGATTGATTTGTCTTCAATACCAAGCATGATATTCTTTTCTTGTATGTCTAGTATGGACCAGTGTTAGAATCAGCCGTTACAGAATAGCGGGCTGATCATACCAGTATGGATGATGCCTGCTTCTGTGTGGAGAAAATCAAGAGCCAAAAGAACGTGTAACAAAGTCAATTTAAGTATTTTCTCAGGAAGAACTTTCGCAGCGAGCTGATTCCGGAAGTCATAAAGACTTATGCCCAATGGTATATGAATAAAGCACTGGTAGTTGCCTTCTAAAGAGCTTATTTGGAAGTTGTCGAGCGCTGTTCGAATAAGCGTGGCACCATCATGGCGCGCGTTGAGGCTATTGAGATGATTGTAGACTTCCATTTCTCTTATGCCCTCGGCGGAATCGCGCTCGCACACCTTCAAAGTGACGTAGCCATGTTGCCTAATATAATGTCAATTTTTCTCATTAGTTGCGGAACAAAAATGAAGTGGACTTACTGTAGGTCCCTGCAAAGCCATACTGTAGAATACCCCCCATAACCCAACTTCCCAACCACCTGGTATCTCGAACGAAAAATTTCACCAATATTCACGGGATAGAAACGATCTGGCGAATACCACGGAAGCGTTTCTTCCTCGAATTTCTGGGTTGTATCGAGAAGGAGAAAGTTAGTTTGAGAAAAATGCCGCGCCGGTGAAGGAGCACGTCGTAAAACAGAGCGCTGGAGCAACTGTCGCAGTAGGTGGAACATCGCTAAGCTAATGTGAAGCTTGGTAACGATGGGTACAAGAACTAGGCACTACAGTTAGCTTTTATCTGGCATTTGTTGGGTTGAATATGATTACGTCATCTGCCGTGCCAACCCCTTACTTAGTAACTATGGCAGCTAATGTGGCTTGCATTCAAGCAGTCAAAAAAAATGGTTGACAATGGTTAGAATTGGGGAACGCCAAGGAGGGTAGCCGCGGTAAACCTCATTTTCTTCTAGTGGTGACCCACTCCTTCAGCTGAAAGGTATAGCGGACTAATGGTAGCTAATTTTAAATGCTTGGCAGAGCTGACGAACAAGGCTGTCCATAGGAATTGAATGCCACTAAAGAGGGGCTGCCCTAAAATGAGAGTATAAAGATTGACCGACAAGATAAATATAAGCCTAAAACCTCCGGCTGAATAACAAAAACCCAGTCAACAATGTTTCTTGTATTTTTGGTCGAAAGAGCTCCGTGAATTGGTAAAGAAAACATAGATGAACCGATATGCAATAACTGAACCCACATTCTGTATTTGAAGTGCATCTACCAATATAACGTGACAGTGATTGAAATGGTACATGCGTTTCCACGAACACTTGACAAGGCTGTGATGTTTCCAGATTATTCAGTCATGAAATGCACATTCAATCGAAACTGCACATATCCTCTCCATCCCAGCTACAGTTTGGCACTCAACCGGTGATTTTCTTAGCTGATCCATCTTGGTGGATGTGAATCCTTCGCATAGTTTTATTATCTGCATCTTTGAGACGGACAGATATCACATCTTCCTTGTCGCTCGGGTCATCGTGTGAGAGATGCGGTCTGGAGCCCCTAAGGTCCCATTAGTTCAACACAGGAGCAAATCGGGCTTTTGGAATGGGATACCTGATCTCGGCATTCTTGAACTCTGGGTCCTATTATACCTTGTAAGCTAATGTTTAAGTCATACAATAACGGATTACTAACCGCCTTTTCTTCTGCATCAAGAAATTGGGATACAGGAGCTTGCCATTCAAGAGGGAGGTCGGTCAATTTGGTTTTACCGATTATTTGATAGAAACGGCGTGCAGTTGATTGGAACATTGCAATCAGAGTTGGCTGGAAATGATATGAATGAAGAGAATGTAGAGTAATATTTACCTACCCGTTGGACAAAGCCCAGGGCTGAGGTATTTATATCTTGGGTCGATCGTTTCGTGGACAAAAGTACCAGCACCGAGCGACTAAGTTATCTGCTCGAGGGCATTCTGAGTATTGGAACCTACATGCGCCAAATTGCCATAAGATTTACTATTGCACATGCCAACTCGCGCTCTAGGAAGCGCTAATCAATGAAACTTGGTAGACCATCGAACACGAATGGTCATAGCGCTATACCGGACCCCTTGATTCATACGCGAGAACATTAGTATGCCCAGCTCATCCAATGGGTCCCTAGAGCCTGCTCGACGTCTCAGTTTGACGCAGGAGATATCTCACAGTAGCTTACACAATTGCGGCAGCATACCAAATGAATTATTGCGGTGGTCAGGACATTTGGTGCTGCAGATCGGAGCAGTCTTTTTGAGATCATGTGGAGAATGGATTGTTACTTTATTTGGCCGAGGACAGGGAAACTAATGTACCAGTTGTGAGGTTAGTAGCGATGATTGGCAGTGTGAGCTGATGGGAAAGCTGTAGGCAAGGACAGAATATCCAGTGTTATTTCCAATTTGTTCACTGTAGATTGTGGCGGGCAGACTAGTGTCTCCAGATATCCAATAGATAATCCCAGAAGACTGGCTTGTGGGCGCTTATGAGTATAATTCTATTGGAAGCTCATCGTGATCAAAAAGGGCAATATTCTTGATTGGATTTATCTTATACCCACTTAGCACAATAGGACAGCCAGTCAAGCACAAGCTTGCGAACGTTAATCACGTGAGCAACCAACCAAGAAAGCTAGGTCTTCTAGTTTTAAATTAAAGATTATCCCCACTCTGTCCACTCTGTCGATTCTGTCCATTCTGTCCACTCTGTCCATTCTGTCCGTTCTGTCCATTCTGTCCATTCTGTCCATTCTGTCCATTCTGTCCATTCTGTCCATTCTGTCCGTTCTGTCCACTCTGTCGATTCTGTCGATTCTGTCCACTCTGTCCATTCTGTCCATTCTGTCCGTTCTGTCCACTCTGTCCATTCTGTCCATTCTGTCCACTCTGTCCACTAATCTTTCCTTCCATATCACCAAATTTACTACCTGAGAATCATGAGATCAACTCAGTCTATCTTGGATCTCATTTACAAGACATGGACAAATCTCAATAGCAGCCAGACCATTCCTGAAGGCTCCATCGAATTGCTGGAGGAGCGCTTAGCTATAGCCTTCAAACCCATACTCACAGAGCAACATAGTACCAGCAGACGTCAAAACCGAGACTATGTGGCTCAACATCGTTGGAAAAGGGCTCGACAAATTTACCTGGAAGTCCTTCAGACAGATCCAGATATCTTCCTCCCTTTTATCCTGAGTGTTTCCCCGAGAAGTTGCTCATCCTTTGATATCTCGAACTTTCGTGAGCATCACCAAAAGAAGGGGAGGCATTTTCTCCACAACAATGCACAGTCACTCCTTTGGAATATCGCTAGGAAACATGACTTTGATAAAGCTACCCGTTTTATACAGTTCATGCGTACAATTTACCCATTATCTCGTCCGACAACTGAGGCTGAGGGCGAACAGCATTATTCCCTATATCTAAGTAATATTACCGCGATTCGCAATTCTTTTGGTAATATTGTCTCTGATGCAATTGAACACTCTCCTAGTCGAACAACAGCAAGAGCGAATGGTTACTATTCGGAGAAAACTGAAAGTGTCTGGACAAAAATTCCGTATGAATGCTCAGAAGACACAATTATCTCTCTTGAGGTAGGGTCGGCTATCGAACTTGCTGATGTGTTGTTTCCAACCGCCGCCCGAAGAATTGCTTCTGTTCTCTCCGCAAATTCTTCTACCATGCCCCAGACAAATTCTTCTGGAATCGCTTCGGGCTCAGGGACTGGGGGCTCACTTGCAGCCTCACCAGAAATCGGTATGAAGGGCTAGAACATGCATGAACGCAACCTCTAATTCCGTCTGCACTAGATTTTGCGTATTTTACTTTGCGAGGAGCATCGGTCTCGGCAATCGCATCAGTCTTCGGCAGCGATATTTGCGAAGGTATAAAGGACAGCGAACTGAGAAATTGGGAAAGGGAGCAGCTGTTAGTCGATACGACAGACTGTGTCACAATGCAGATATGGCGGGCACAACCACATCATGGAATCATCCGGTTGCGCATCGGATTTTATGCGGGGGTAAATTTGGCGAATCGGTTGTATGCAGAAAGCTCCCAGGATAGCATTTAGAGAATTGTCGTCATTCTGCCTTTAACATTTATTCCGTATCTGTAAGTCGCGATCTCCCGCCCTTAATAAATACACTAATCTTAGGAGGGAGTATGATTTCACCACTCCCCTTGGCGATCCAGATGGTCCCCTTCTCGTTCTGAAACCTAACTTCATCACAGTTGAAACAATATAGATTCCTTTGGAAGTTCTCTGCGTTATAGGTGGTGAACGGGTGCGTGAGATATTTATCAAAGATAGCTGGGTCCGAGAGATTTCTCCATGCCTTGCGCTGAAAGTTGTTAGCCTAACTTTCAAGGAGTTGACTTTGTTAGCATACCAAATACTCTTCTGTCATTAGTTCTGTCATACTCGATAGGGGTGTCGTTATTAGAGTTACGTCGGCCTTTGACGCGGGGGTTCTTGACACCAGAGTCGTTAATAAGGAATACCCAAGTGGCAAGAAAAGCGAATATTTGGACAGGACTTACTTTATAAGCGTATCGTTTTGAAATATATATGTCTTCAAATAGCCCACACGGATGGGTAGTTCAATAAAATCAAGCGAAGGTCTCTAAAAAGACTTCGAAAGAAAATGGCCCAACCCCACTATCGACATTTCAGGTACCCATCCCGCTCAGCCACACTGTGGCTAATTTCGCCATTTTTATGCACGTGACTCATAATCGCCATTTCATTCTTGGAAGCCTAAATGTATGTCAACAATTCGCACTCTGGAACGCTTGCTTGCCGGATACGGTAGTACATTTGCAGAAAACAGGATATCTTTTAAAGCTCTTGCATAGTTCAAAACACATTAAGAGCACAACTGCTTGTCAGGGGCAATCGGAGGACTCAACGTGCGGTTCAATATTTAACCTTTGGCCGAGTGTCTAAAGGACATGATAATAGTAAAGCCGGAGATACTATTTGGTCAATAAACTCGCATATGTTATCCATTCGGCGAGATGGTCCTATGTCGACAAATCCGCACATTGAACTTATATGTGATATCCTTCTGGAATATGATAGTATAACATTATCTCGAATTATATCTCTACTAAATGATACTTCAACGTTTCGGAAGAAGAGATCAAGAACATGTTACCTTGTACTAGCTACATACATCATCTTCCCATATCTTTAACCTGTCCTTCACCATCTTCAAAGGGGTGTGAGATTTTTTTTTTTTTTTTTTTTTTTTTTTTTTTTTTTTTTTTTTTTTTTTTTTTTTTTTTTTTTTTTTTTTTTTTTTGGCTCACTTTGTGGCCATGATGTTTTTTGACGTATGGGTGATATTGGGAATCAGTGGGGTACGAGAGAGGTGGCATGGAGATGATTGTGTGGGGTTGCCAGGCTAGATGCCATGATTGAGATAGGAAAACTTCGAGCCCTGTGATTTGAGCGCTCAATGCTTCGCTTATCAGGCCACAATACTAGGGACTGTTTCTTGTACAGATTTACTTATTCGTGTCAAAAGTAAAATAAAATACTAATTGGGTTTCTAAATGCTCCCACACCCTATCTATCTGTCCACTCTGTCCACTCTGTCCACTCTGTCCACTCTGTCCACTCTGTCCACTCTGTCCACTCTGTCCACTCTGTCCACTCTGTCCACTCTGTCCACTTTGCCCATTCTGTCTTGCAGATGTAGACATGCCAGTCATATTAAGATCTTTAATTTATAACTGACAGGAACCAATAGTAACCACTATATTTTCGGAGGTGACCTATTGAAAGGATTTCCCCCCTTGGTTTACAGCTTATTTCCTGTGCCGAACATCGTGTGCGAAATTAGCAATCAGGATATCGACCAATATCCACTATATCCTAGAGCGCAATCGTATCTATAAAGATGCCAGCCTTATCCCAAGTGGTCACCGCAAGTTCGCACGGACACATATTCTTTCAACAGCCATTCTAATCATGTACATCCGTCGAATCGTGTCTTTTTACTACACCTTCCTTTGCTGCCTGCGAGGATACGAAGAATCCGATGAGGAATGCGATGATCTAACTTCCTTCGAGGGTGAGATACCCATTGGGGCAAGGATAGAAGCTGTGAGTATCAAGCACCAGTGAACTTGGAAAGGTCTAATATAGGCATACCGGTAGATGACCGCTGTCACATATATCAACAAGGACAACTCCATTGCTATAACCCACACTGTTGTGGAGACTACTCACATTGACCCACAAGCGGATTGTGGCTCTGGCCAAGATACGGAGACCAGGAGTTCCATCCCTGACGATGTGTCTGACGCAAGTACTCTGGTCGAAAATCCCGGAACAGCTTCCTTCCAATCAGATGAGAGAATCATCATAGAGGATACCGACATCGTCTTCCCTTGTCCAACATTTGTCGATAAATGCACCGGTTTGTGGATGGTAGAATTTCACTTTGCCACTTTCATATGTCTGTATCCCATTTCTATACCTCTTGACGATTGTGAGCTCAATACGCGCGAATTTAGTGAACCAGACTCAGATGAAACTGAGATTGAGGCGCTGTTCTGCTACAATGACCTCAAGTTCTGCGCGTCCGTTCCGTTTGGTTATGTAAAAGCCCGCACTGAATTGGATGCTGCTGTGGCCGACTGATCTCATTGGGTTGGTCATTCCCTGATTCCTTGTATCTGCCCTTTTCTTTGTCTTTAATTCGTCTGTCAGTTGGTTAGTTACATACCATAAATGTATATACGAAAGTCATCTGCCGAGAAACTAGCGATTCAGATATATCGTACATGTAGTGATGATACGGGGTTAGCTTGTCCGGAGTATATAAGGCAGGGTTTCTTGCCCTGTAGCATTCTTATAATGATAACCATGAATACCTTTATAATACTATTGTTCGTCCTCTGGCTCTTAGGCTTTCTTACTCTGTGTCTTGTGCGGCCTTTCTTCAAGAAAAGATATTTCCCTCGTGATCTGTATAATAAGCAACATGAGTGCTGTATGTTTTCACGGAAGCTGTTAAGAAGTTGTCCACTAAGCCCTTAGAAGAACAGAAAACGCCATAATACTATTGCAGAAAGGGAGGGATTTATTCCGAGAAAGAAGGAAAGTTCTGAGAAACTACCAGATGGTAAGATAAAAGTTATCTATCGGATACATAAGCTAATAAAACACAAGAGAAGGGCTTAAACGAGGATAATCTTCCTCTAGTATTCAAGAGGGCTAGAGACAACCATCAAAGTGGCCGGGTAGAGAAATTGCCATGTATGCGTTTGAGACGATTCTGTTGTAGGTGTGAAAAAGAAGTGGTGGTCAGAAGCGATTGGGGACGCTGTCGTGCATGCGGCCACGAAAGTTGTCCAGAGTGTCTCGCATAGCCGAGCCTTTACGCTACAGACTTTTAGGCTAGCCAGTACTATTATGCCTTTCTAGCAATTGGTCAGCGGGATCGCACCATTACACCTTCCAGGGACTCTACGGCTGCAGCAGGAGCAAAATCCCGGTACACTATACAAGCCTCTAGACGCTTCTCACTTTGTCGCCGCTTTCCCTGTAGATCGCAATATCCTGTGGCTAATTCCGTTCAAATTTAGTTCGTTGCGTAGAACGCGGTCGTATCGATGTAACATAGCAAGTGTTGATCGCTGCATATCATGTTCTTTTATCGACCGGCTTCCTATAATGATATCAAGTGTCTATATATGTTACATCTTGGGCTTATGTGGGGAATAAAGGCTGTGATTCTAGAACTTCTGAGACTCGTGGAGTAACCGCTGATGATTGCTCACGAGTCAGTTAATATTCGCCACAGCCCTGGCTCCATAAACCTACTTTGTTGAGTATAGAGCGGCTGAAGTGAAACCACTATTCGTAGTGGGGAGAAATAGATATGGAAAAGAAGAGTGGCTGGATAACCCGTCTAGAAATTGATTGTATGTCAAATTATCTGGCAGTCTCGTTTACGTATGTACGAAGAGTAGTATATATATCGTCCTTTTCTCTCCCTAAATCTTCCTACCAAAAAACATCAGGACACACTTGCTTTCAATATCTTATAAGCAGCTGCACCCCCTGGGGCGGTACCTTTAGTTTTTACCAGTGAATTTCGTGCAGTGGTGGTGAGTTGTCATGTTATTAAAGCAGGATATGGACTGACAGAGATACTTTCTAGTAACCGTCAGGCCAACACTCTAAACTGGAAAATATGGGTCGAGGAGGCTACGATACCACAGGGGCCCAGGGATCCGATGAATCAGAGAAATGATAGTTTCCCTCACAATCCAAATGATCGATCAAGTTTGACAATGAATAATCACATCAACCAAGGGACTTTGTTTCTCGCCACAAAAGTACCCGGCTGGAAGTGGAGAGACATAATCCTCGAAGGAAAAGGCAGTTATGCAAAACCCCTGTCTAGGGCGTGTCTGGAAGGCTGAGGGTGGCATTGTTTAATAAGGAGGGGGGAATTTTTTATTTTATTTTGCTTGTCGTTTTATAGTGGAGTCTAATAATCTGGCAACCTCATGTACCTAGTGTGTTTTCTATATCTTCACCATTTCCAAGGGTTGTTCCTACCCTACCTTTTTAACTCCTACTTCTGAAGTTTTCGAGTATCCTCACATTAGATACGTGCACAACTGTATCAAAACTATGACTCTGCGTAGGATCTTGGTTTGTTTTTCTAGGCTAGCCAGTACTATTATGCCTTTCAAGCAATTGGTCAGCAGGTATGATGTGGGATCGCACCATTATACCTTCCAGGGACGCCACAGCTGTAGCGGGAGTAGAATCCTAGTATACTAGATAGGAAGTGATCGAACCAGTACCGGACAACGCTACTCTTCTAATAGTTAACATTTCGGGGACTTCTTTATGTAGATTGCAATATCCTGTATAAAATCGCCAAAGCACGAGTCATCTGGACTAATCGCTGCTTGCCGCTATCTCCTAGCTGTGTATCATTGAAGAGTGGTCGGACACGCGCTAAGTTCTGGATAGACAAACTATTAAACATCATTGGCTAGAGACAGAAACAGGGAATCAGCTGGCGTACGAGTCAGGCGAAACCCTCTTCTGGAGTAGACCTGCGCAATCCGCCAGAATTAATTGGTTGAAACAGAACTTCGCTAGTTATCTGATCCCTTTGGGGGGAAGGATGGGTGCGGCACAGTTGCTTCTAATATCTAAGCAGAGTAAGCAGTTAGCGGACAGGGATGTTATCTTGCTTTTGTGTACCCTGGTCATATTAATAGAACATAGCCACCGCTGATCGCTGCGCGTAAGTTCGTTTCTCAGAGGTACAATTCCGAACTTATGGGATAAGGTGACATTCTAGCGGAGTATAATGGACCAGTCGCTGGGAATGATATAAATGCGGAAGTTTTCCACATATTTCATGGACTATCCCCTTCTATAAGCCGTTCTGTGCTCTTATTTCATTACTATCTCGCTTTGAAAGCTTTTCATGAACTCATTGAATGTTCACCGAGCCTGATCAAGAACGAAAATGGTATGTTCATCCAAGGTAGGAGGACAATGCTTACTTCGTTAGCCATGGGCCTGCCATTTCTGCTATTTCCAAAAAACAAAGGTAATTCAGTGTAACCGTATAAACGATAAGGACATTTATCTAACCAACAACAGTGCACTGAGAAGCGGCCCTGCCCTCGATGTACCAAACGTGGTATAGAATGCATCTCCTTTCAGCAACAAAACATACCACTCTGTTACAAGTGCGGCAGGCAACAGCTGAAGGTGATCTACAATCACGTGTAGAGGGGCATACAATCTAACTAGAGTAGGACTCTGAACAACGGCGTGACGCTAGGTTTATAACGACGGGAGAGAAGTGTCGTTGCATAAAGAAGGTCAATAACTTCCGGAAGACACTTTCATTCTGGACTATACTTACTTGTCTTAAAGGTTTCCCGGGCATGTGATTTATGTCGTAAAGGAAAAATCAAGGTAAGTTACCAATGCTCTCAACAGATGATAGGAGGGGAGGGTACTTAAGCTAAGGAAGACAGTGTTCGGAGCAAATACCCTGTGACCAATGTACGAAGCGTGGGTTGCAATGCCAGCACGTCCATCGCCGGAAGTATAGAATCATCACTCGAAATGCTCCGGGGTCATCCTTCGTAGAAGACCAGCTCATTGGAGCTAGATCACCGACTGTCACTACGCTTAATGACGCTTCGCGTTCTCCAACGCCAACACCACGTGAAGTCGTCGAGTATGAGGAACCTCTGGTTTGGTCCCCCAGGTCTGATAGGGACAGTCTACAACTTACCTCGTGCAGCCCTCTGCCAAAGATGAATCCCGAGCAAGGCAATAATCGTTATGGTCCGGATATAATAGGTAACGCAACGTCGATGTCATATCAACTTAGCGATCTGAATAAGGAACTTCCTCTCCGATTCACCTCTATACCGTGCAACTCTCAACTGAGAATCAATTCTGAGCAGAGCAATCTGTCCAGTGGTCAAAATATGGATACCGCCGACAATACACAATATCAGCCTGCAACTGATTTCCTTGAAGAAGCTCCTGCACAAAGACCTATTATAGAACCAAATTACTTTGATCGACAAGTCACTGCATTATTCCTGTAAGCAGATTTACTTATTGCTTGGATCTTATCCAATTACTAATAGTATAATAAGGAATCTCATCCATTCTAGAATACCCCAGGATTTATTCTGGTGCATACCGAATCTACAGAATTACTTCGCTGCTTGGATAGGGTTAGAAGGTGTACTTATGCCGGATAAAGATACACTTCAACCGCTGGCCTCGTTTCTCCTGTCTTCTACTGAGCCAGTTTCCTTTATCTTAGGACTTGGAGTCACGATGGTACTCTCCCACCAAAAGTTGTCCAGCAGTCCAAAGCATCTCGCGCAACCGGTTTACGCACAAGCCTTACACAGTATCGTTACAAAGAATATTCAATGCGACGAGCAGATAATATTTCTTATAACTGCATGTGCAGCAAAGGAGGCTTTGTATTTCAAAGCAGCCGAAAATAAAGAAGAAATGACAATACTGCAGAGATTCTTCAGCAAAGTCATCCTTATCGATACCTTTCCATTAGAATCCGCCAGTGAGCTCTGCCGCTATACAAGTCTAAGGTGCCGAGGTGTTGATCACAGATTATCTATGCGTCGCGTATTCCCAGCATCGATCAATATCTGGCTTTCCCTACACGATATTGAGGCCTTAGCTACCCTGGCATCAACTATAAAAGCTCCAATTCCGCGTGATATCGGCCGCAAACTTGGGAGTAGATTCTCCTTAACTATCGCTCATTTCGATATGTTTCTAAAAGATTTATGGGCCCGATCATCACCGAACCAAAATGACTTTATTGTCGACCAAGTCTTTCCGCTCTATGGACAGATGGCGATGGCACTTCATGGCCTTGAGAAGGCGGTTTATGTTCAAGAGCCTTCTTTATTCTACCGATCTATAGGTATCCTTCGTCAATCATCGGGAGAGGTGATAGCATCCATGGAACGCACCGTGAATACGTGATATCATTCAATATTCAGGAAGTGGTATAGTTGTGCAAATAATTTAATTGACTACTAGTTTCTGCGAGTACTGAAATTTGCCACCTGGCTGAGAGTACAGTAAACCTAGATAGTGGGGATTGAATATTGTCGTTCTAAAAGTTCCAATTTACTGTAGTCTCATATTCCTCTATTTCTGGTGATGGTAAGCCAAGGTCTAGAGTTGGCGGTTAGTTATGGACGACGCTCTGCATTGTATGACTCCTTATCTATTCTCCGTCAATCATTGGCGCGACAGATAGAAGGCATGGGAGCTTTTGCTATGTCAGCTGACAATAAAGAAAGGCCAAATTATGTGGATCTGGGGTGGAAGTACGACAGTATTAGATAGAGGTATGGAATAGTATTGATAGCCTGACATAATTACAGTTTGACTGTTGGTAATCATGATGTATACTTCCCCAGGAGAAAGAGCAAGCCCAGTACCTCGCATAACCCCCTCTATAGTGCTTACAGGGACTACCTAGGATTTACCCACTCGGAAATAGGGGGATATGTGGAAGGCTAGAAATAGAGAGTACTGCTGCTCCCATGAAGAGAAAAGCACTATACTAAAAGCATTCTCAATTGTCAGGGAGAAAGATTGTGGTTTGTTCTGACGTCGAGTGAGTTTCTAATATGTGCTGTAGCTCTTTGGTATTATCTAACCTTTCCTTACAGAGAGGTGCTTGAGATGGACATGGTAGCAATTCCATAACAATGTTGAGGAGAGCTTGGAGCACAGGGAATTTTTGCATGTACCTAACACAGTGAAAAGTGACATACTGCATACTGAGGGCTAAAACGTCCGTGTGGTTGCTCCCCCAGACACAAATCAGAGTAAGAACGTATTGATAGTA